>NW_025335268.1:39985207-40051079 GCF_004798865.1 Varanus komodoensis | reverse complement strand
AGGAGGCGGCCCTCCTCCGGCGTAGGCTGCCGGGCGCAGTAGGTGTTAGGTACTAGTCCACACTCAATGTACATCTATCATAATAAAGGGAATTTTGCTAGTACTGATGTTAGGGAACCTGTAACTCAAGTGTTTTCAATCCCTTTCTTTGCTTGTTTGCATGTATTTCTTTTGCTTACCCAACAATCATCTTAGGAATAAAAACAAGGTGAGTACCTAAAATCAATATAATCTTTTAAAAACTAGGTACATCCAGGAAAAATTAAAATCCCTGATTATAACAATGAAACTTTACTGTATTGTAGCTACCTTTATGATGTTAAGGCTCTGGGAATTTGTTGAACAATTGAAATCTTAGAGACCATGTTGGCTTTAAAGGGTCTGAGGTGAATAGGCTTGAACTCCATTGAATGACCCCCTAATGGCTTGAATTTTTCTCCTGATGATAATTATACTAGCTAACCTGTCCTGTGTGGATGACATTTTCCAGGATAATTCTTCCCATTGGGAAAACACTTACTGTTCTACTACTTTATTTTGAGTATGATAAATTAGAAGCTGTCTTCAAAACATTACTCTGTTTTTGTGGTTATATATCTTTGTTATCCTCCAGTGGTCACTGAATTGAAAAAAAAGATGGCTAGTTTCCGACATGGTTTAATAACATTTTCCTGTTACCTTGTTTTTCAAATCACTGATCAGATAAAATTCAGCAATACAAGTATAGCATAAAAACAATCTTTAAGTGTAAAGTAAAATAAGGCATAATAGTACTGCAATAAACTTTTCTTTTGTGTTTTGTAGCCTTCTCATTAAAATCCAATTTATAACAATTTAGAGTTTTACAGCAGCAAAAATCATGAAAGTTTGATGTCATCCATTTACTTAACTATTTCATTCCTAATGGCCAAAGCTCTCTGGGAAATAACAGCAAGGCCTAGAATACAATAAAATGCAATATCGGTTACAATAAATTGTATAAATTTCAATACAAAATTTAACCAGAATTTGAAACAATTTGAACAACTTAAACAAGTTTGATGCGCATAGTCGTGTTAAAAGAAGAAATAGCTGATATAATCTCCTGTATGTCTTTAAGAAGTATTGAATTTACTACCTCTAGTACAGAAAATGGTCTTAACCAGGATCCAAAGGATAACATAGCTGGAACCAAGTCGGGCTCACTGAGCAGAACATTCCATAATTGAGAGCTGATGTCATTTCACAAAACTTATTGATGGGAAGTTCAGGACAGATAAAAGCTCTTCATACAGCTCATAGTTACACTATAGAATTCACTTCAACAAGACGTAGTAATGCATACTAATCAGAATGGCTTTAAAAGCGGATGAACAAATTGTGGAGGATAAGGCTATTAAAGGTTAAATGCTTATATGCAGCTCCAGTACTATGAGTGTGCTATTTACACATGGGCAAGAAGGCATTCTTGAATTCATGTCCTGCTTGTGGGTGTCCCAGTGGAAGCTGTTTTGCCACCGTGTGAACAGAATGGTGATATAGAGAGTCCTGTAAGCTTCCTGTTTGCTTTACAAATATTAGAAAGAAGTAATGTTCCATGTGAAAAATAGCTTCACTTAATAAGTTGTCCTCACCAAGATGTACACACTGATGGCTGTCGGTACAAGGGAGTCCAAAGCAGTGGAGAAAGGCCTAATATTTATTCCCATCAACTGAGCTTCACATGGCAGTGGCCTAGCGAAGAGAATATATCCAGATAATCTAAGAGATATACCAGTGGTCTTCTATGCATGCTGATTCCAAGTCATAAAAGGCTTTTAAATGACCTCATCAGCACTCTGAATTGAACTATGAAATTAAGTAGAAGTAAATAAAGCTAGTACAAAATTGGTTTTACAAAGAATCACATGCTTCAAGTAAGACCTCTCATATATTTTTACCCCAGTATTCATAGTAAAATATATTTATTTTTATATATTTATAATATATATTCCCTGAGTTGTTTGCTCTAGTTCTCACCACATATTAGCCTTGGGATATGTTTCTCCTCATCACACTGATTTTACATATCTGCAGGGTAAAGGAAAAGCTTGTTTGTATGCCTCACTAGATAACTTCTGTAATCAGAATCCTGTGTTCAATCTAAAAAGACCTTTTCTTATATGTTTTTTCAGAGTACCCTGATGGTACATTAAGCCACAGATTTTATTAAGGAATTAAAGCCATGCC
This sequence comes from Varanus komodoensis, assembly GCF_004798865.1. Lineage (NCBI taxonomy): Eukaryota > Metazoa > Chordata > Lepidosauria > Squamata > Varanidae > Varanus > Varanus komodoensis. Next base: position 40,048,871 of record NW_025335268.1, on the reverse strand, counting down.
ATCCTACAGGGAACAATATTCACGTTGTGCAATATATCTCTGCCTGCTTGATTCAAAAATTTTAATTCATTTTCTTTCTGACACAGACTTCTTAGATTTTCATTCCACATCTTGTTTTTAGCTTGATAGAAAACAGAACATTTAGCATATAAACAAAATTCATTTCATTTCAGTGACCATAAACAGATGGGAAAATAACTGTGCTAATTACAAGTTTATCCCTGAAAACTGTGAACATGCAATGTATTACTTATTAGAATAACATAGGAAACAGAGAATCTATAACTTCACACAAGATATTTTCAAGAGGAGATCAGTTTCACTTCTATATTTCTTTCATTTCTGTTCTCTTGTTAGGATGAATTGTGCAAATTCAGGGATATATCCATGCCAGAATCAGATGTTCACTGGCTATCCCAAACTGAGCTGATTGCTGGTAATGGTCAGGAGCCATTTTTTCAAATATACATTCCCTAATTGAAAGATTATAATTAAAGGAAAGTGTATGCAGATGCAAATACCAGATGCAAATGCCACTGGTAACAGTTTGTATTGCTACATAAAAAGAAAGCACTGTCAGGATTAACATTTATTTTCTTAACCAATAATCTTAAAATAATGTTAGTTTTTTCTTATATTGTTGTTGATGTTGTTAGTTGCGAAGTTGTGTTCGGCCCATCACGACCCCATGGGCAACATTCCTCCAGGCCTTCCTGTCCTCCACCATCCCCCGGAGTCCACTTAAGCTCATGCAGACTGCTTCAGTGACTCCATCTAGCCATCTCATCCTCTGCCGTCCCCTTCTTCTTTTGCCATCAATTGTTCCCAGCATTAGGCTCTTCCCCAGGGAGTGATTCCTTCTCATTAGGTGGCCAAAGTATTTGAGTTTCATCTTCAGTATCTGGTCTTCCAAAGAGCAGTCAGGGTTGATCTCCTCTAGGACTGACCAGTCTGGTACTCCCATCGCTTTAAGAACTTGCCACAATTGGTTGTGATCCACACAATCAAAGGCTTTAGCATAGTCAATGAAGCAGAAGTAGATGTTTTTCTGGAACTTCTTAGCTTTCTCCATGATCCAGCGTATGTTGGTAATTTGATCTCTAGTTCCTCTCCCTCTTCGAAATCCTGCCTGTACTTCTGGTATTTATCGGTCCACATACTGCTGGAGCCTAGCTTGTAGGATTTTGAGCATAACTTTGCTAGCATGTGAAATGAGTGCAATGGTGCGGTAGTTTGAACATTCATTGTTCAAAGGGCATTGCCCTTCTTTGGGATCGGAATGTAAACTGCCCTTTTCCAATCCTGTGGCCACTGTTGAGTTTTCCAAATTTGCTTGCATATTGAGTGTAGCACTTTTACTGCATTGTCTTTTAAGATTTTGAATAGCTCACAGCTGGAATACTGTCACCTCCACTAGCTTTGTTGTTGCTCAGACTTCCTAAGGCCCATTTGACTTCACACTCCAGGATGTCTGGCTCAAGGTCAGTGACCACCCCATCGTGATTATCAGGGACGTTAAGCTCTTTCTTGTACAGTTCTTCTGTGTAACCTTGCCACCACTTCTTAATCTCCTCTGCCTCTGTTAGGTCACTGCCATTTTGGTCCTTTATCATGCCCATCTTTGGATGTAACGTTCCCTTCATATCTCCAGTTTTCTTGAAGAGAGCTCTGGTCCTTCCTATTCTATTGTTTTCTTCTATTTCTTTGCACTGTTCATTTACAAAGGCATTCTTATCTCTTCTAGCTATTCTCTGGAATTCTGCATTCAGTTGAGTGTGTCTTTCTCTTTCTGCCTTGCCCTTTGCTTCCCTCCTTTCCTCAGCTATTTGTAAAGTTTCCTCTGACAGGCATTTTGCTTTCTTGCATTTCTTTGGGATGGTTTTAGTTGCTACCTCTTGTACAATGTTGCGAACCTATATCCATAGTTCTTCAGGCACTCTGTCTATCAGATCTAATTCCTTAAATCTATTTGTCACCTCTACTGTATATTCACCAGGGATATGATTCAGGTCATACGTGAGTGGCCTAGTGCTTTTCCCTACTTTCTTCAATTTAAGCCTAAATTTTGCAACCAAAAGCTCATGATCTGAGCCACAGTCAGCTCCTGGTCTAGTTTTCACTGACTGTATAGAGCTTCTCCATCTTTGGCTGCGGAGCACATAGTCAATCTGATTTCTGTGTTGACCGTCTGGTGCTGTCCATGTGTAGAGTTGTCTTTTGGGTTGTTGGAAAAGAGTGTTGGCTATGACCATCGTATTCTCTTGACAAAATTCTTCCAGCCTGTGCCCTGCTTCATTTTGAACTCCAAGGCCAAACTTGCCTGTTCTTCCAGTTATCTTTTGGCTTCCTGCGTTAGCATTCCAATTCCCCATGATGATAAGGACATCATTTTTAGTGTTAATTCTAGGAGTTGTTGTAGGCCTTCATAGAACTGGTCAGCTTCCGCCTCTTCAGCACCAGTGGTTGGGGCATAGACTTGGACTATTGTGATGTTGAATGGTTTGCCTTGGATTCGAACTGAGATCATTCTGTCATTTTGGAGATTGTATCCCAGTACTGCTTTTCCTACTCTTTTATTTACTATGAAGGCTATTCCATTCCTTCTGAGGGATTCTTGCCCACAGTAGTATACCTGATGGTCATCTGAATTAAATTCACCCATTCCTGTCCATTTTAGTTCCCTGATTCCTAAGATGTCGATGTTCAGTCTTGTCATTTCTTGTTTGACCACATCCAACTTGCCTTGATTCATGGATCTTACATGCCAGGTTCCTATGGAGTATAGATCTTTGCAGCATCAGACTTTCCTTTCACCACCAGACACATCTGCAACTGAGTGTCCTTTCGGCTTTGACCCAGTCGCTTCATTCTTTCTGGCGCTACTAGTACTAGCCCTCTGCTCTTCCCCAGTAGCATATTGGACACCTTCTGACCTGAGGGGCTCATCTTCCGGCATCATATCTTTTTGCCTTTTGGTACTGTCCATGGGGTTTTCATGGCAAAGATACTGGAGTGGGTTGCCATTTCCTTCTCCAGTGGATCACGTTTTGTCAGAGCTCTCTGCTATGACCTGTCCATCTTGGGTGGCCATGCACAGCATAGCTCATAGCTTCATTGAGCTACGCAAGCCCCTTCACCACGACAAGGCAGTGATCCATGAAGGAGTAAATAGTTCTATGGGTACTATGTTCTAAATAAATAAATAGTAAATAGTAAGTAAATAGTTCTGTGGGTATTTACCCATGCTTCTATGGGTAAATAGTTTATTGAACAATATATATGTACCGCAGCATGCAGTGCTACCCATATACAGTGGTACTTCGGCTCACAAACACCTGAGTTAATGACCAAATTGGGTTGTGAACAGAAATTTCAGAAAAATTCTGCCTCAGGTCACAAACTCTGTATCGGGTGACGATTGCGATTGTGCCTGTATTCCCTCCACGGGTGCGATCACAGTCATGCTTGGGGGAGGAGGGGAGATGGTCACGATCTTTGTTGTTCTTTGCCACTTTGTTTCAATTTTTTGTTATTCAAAAAATATGGTTACAGAATGGATTAAGCTTATTTACATTGAACCTTATGGGGAAATTTAACTTGGGTCATGACCAATTTGGGTCGCAACCAGAGTCGTGGAACAGATTAAGTTCGTGAGCCAAGGTACCACTGTACTAGCAGGACCCATAGCTAGGAAAGAAGGAAGCAAGAGGAAGCTAATGGATCCTGAAGAACCTAGAAACATGGTGACATGCTCATCTCTAGAATGGGTCAGGACTGTGGAGCTTGCAGAAGGGAACTCCATTGACTCGTTCCATTCTGAAATAAGCATTTCTGCTCATTTCCAGACTGCTTTACCAAACATGAACTTTGTTGTGTGGTCAATGCTGTGGATACAAAGGAATCAGCAAAGGGACAGCAGCAGTGCTTGATACTGCCCATGAAAATGAATAAAATGCTCATACGTCTGATAAGGCAATTATGGGTATATGCCTTTTCTTGATAATTAGAAAGGATAATTTGCATGCTTTTTAGATGTCAGTAGGTGTTTTTGACACATTTATCAGTTTTTAGACCCCATCCGCTTTTTCATATCATCTTAGATAATTAAGGTAATAAATCTGTCACTCTTTTAAATTGTGTAGGGTTTTGTGGGGTAATGCTTGTTTCTGCACACCTGAAGATTAAAGTTTATTGTAGGATGGTGGTAGAAATGTTTCAGGACATGGATACAATCCAGACTCTAAAATTCTTCTTAGGGCACAATACCACCACTTTTAACGGTTTTAATGGACCACTGATAATCATATGCTTAACTCTCTAAGTAATTATAAATAAATTTCAGTGGTTACATCTTCCATTAAATACTTTTGACATAAGAATACTTCTCCTTTTGTCTTTCTGTATGCCTTTTAGCAAACTTTTTCCAAATTCGTGTAACAATTTTCCAAAAATGATTATATAATTGAACAGTGTTCTGTCTTCAGGTTAGCTTCCATGTTTCATGCACAAGCTAAGAATGGAATGATTGATGGATAGGAAAACTTCTTTCTGATAGCAAAATGAATATCTTCCTGAAGCATACTAAAAACTATACTGAAGCCTAGATTCTCCATTTGTGAGAGAATTACTTTTTAGCCAAGGAAACTTCAGATAACACAGTATTTTATTCAAAGAATATTGTTTCCTTTTAATAGTACGGAAAGAGTACCTTTACATTTGATCTTTAAATTAGTTTCATTTTGGTTTTGGAATTACTGTATCATTCATTCATTGGGAATCTCATTTATAGCTAAATAAAATACAAAATAATTATTAATAGGAAAACAGAGATGTACATCTAAGTTTTAAAGCTCCTTTGCATATATTTCACACTTTAAAATTTATTTTATTTATAAAAACACAGACCAATGATTGCTTCCCAAAGTATCCTGTAAAGCATATTTATCACTAGTTTATGTTTAACCCACTGTCTCCAGGTGGGATCAAACGTATGCTGAAACTGTTGGGAGGGAAAATTAAGTCTTCCACAGCTCCATGTTCCAGGTAGTTGTGAACCATAGGGACCACACTATAGTTTAATGAATAATTGTAGCTTGTATCTTTTAGGCCTTTGGTGCCCGGGTCAGGAATGAATCTACTTCAATTTGGTATGAGAAGAGACAATATGGGATTACAAAAATGTTTTGTCTAAGTTCAGATAGACCAACACAAGTCCACAGCCTTATAAGAAGAACCTTTACAAACCATATTTTTAAATATTTTATCATTTTCAACAACAAAATTGTATCTATTTTCAAGTAAATTGTAATCCGCTGAGAGGGTCCTTGCACCAATATAGTAGAATATAAATTTAATATTATTTATTTATTTATTGAAAAGTTCTGGGTGGCTCACAACATGAGATAAAAACATAATAAAAACCTAACACATTATGCATTAAAACAATAAAATACAGCAAAGCATACAAAATAAATAAATATGTGATTAGCATCCAGGCAGCAGAAGCAAATGCCATTTTATTTCTCTAGCCATGAGAGCCCAAAATAAAGATCTGCACATGTGCAGAAAGTTTTTCTTTTCATTTAATCTTATAGTGTTCTTAGTACATTATATTAAATCAAAACAGTTTTTTTATTTGAGTTGAAAGGAATGGAATTTGCAAGTTAAGTCTCTTTGATTGGTCCCATAGTCATTTGGGATCCCAATGTTGGGTAGGGTTTATTTTACTTTGACTTTGTTTTGTTTTGTTGCATACAGGCATAAATGGGGTTCTGAAGTTTCTTTATCAGCTTATACAAGCTGCTGCTTAGGGTAACCATGGAGAAAGAATTGGGTGAAAAAGGTTAAATATATCAGCACTGTACATATCTAGTCAAATTATTATAATGAGGTTTTGAAAATTATCAGACCGATAAACATATTGAGTTCCAGTGTGGTGTAGTGGTTAAGAGTGTGGGTCTGGGACTAGGCAATCTGGGTTCTAGTACCCACCCAGCCATGAAGTCATGGCCATGAAGTCAGCTGGGTGACTTTGGGCCAGTAACAGACTCTCTCAGCCAACCTACCCTACAGGGCTGTTGATGTGAGGATAAGAATCATGTAAGCCATCTTGAGTTTCTGAAAGAAAAAGGGTGGAATGGAAATGTAATAAATATCTTCCTTGCATGTGTGATCCAACCAAAGATGAATAGAAGTCAAGAATTGTTTTGAAAGAAACATTAGGCAGGTTCAGATAATACTTTTAGTCCAGGGTGGCTATATAACATCCAAGCAGGACTTGGGAAGAAGGGCGTGTGGAATATTCAGAGTTCCCTTTAATGCACTTACCAAGGAACTCTTGGATTTTTTGGTGTAATGATGGCTGAGTACATCATCTAGGTTTGGGTGATGCACTAAGCCATGGATGCTTTCCTGAACAATACAACAAGCCATGCCCATTTGAGTTAGTTTATAAGCCACCCCAAGTGAAGTAGGGAATTTTCACAGGAGAGTAAATCCTGCCTCTGGTAATTTAGCATGTCATGCAAAGTCAGTCATTATCATCGGGTTATATTTTGGCAGCTGAATATGATTTATTTTTAAATATAAAGCATATAACAGCATTATTTTACATTCTTTCCAAGCTGCACAAAAAAGTATTTGACTATTTCCTGCCATCCTGTTGGCTCAGTTGCTAATGGATTAGTATTAGAACTGCTGGCTCAGTTCTGAGATTATTTTTGACATCTAAGATCATTCAAACCTTAGATGCCATCATATGAAGTCTGCTGAGAGATTAAGTAGATTTAATTAATAAGAAGCAAGGGGAGTGTTTGCAATATGAAGACTTACTCAAAATAACGTATGCCATGCCTTTTACAGTAATACTGAAGAAGAAGCAATTGGTAGTTTCCATAGTTGCTTAGATCAAATATAAGCTCTGCTTTCTCTTGGTATCATGGACAGAATGTCATTATGTCAAAAAATATTTTAAATGATTTTTTATTTGCAGGTGAAATGGATAGACATGGGATGCCCCAATTAACCTGATATGGCTAATATAGAGAGTTTTTGGTGGGAAGGGACATATTCATAATCTTTCTGAAGAACATCTGAATGGGGGTTCTGGTTGGAGTGACTCACAGAATATGATCAGAAGCTTCTATGCATGGATCAATACAAGAGTCTAAATGCCAATTATATATATATTTCTGTATGAGTTATTTATTTACTTTTATTTATTTAAAGTTTCTATATGCTGTTCCATTACTAAAAGTCTCTGGACGGTTTACAAAGAACAAAAAACCAAAGAACAAAGAAACATAACAACAACATACAACATATTGTATCCGATAAATAATGATAAAAGCAAGGATAAAACCAATTAATTGTTAAAATACTGGGAAAATAAAAAGGCTTTTACTTGACACCATAAAGAATAAAGCAGTAAAGCAGGGGAGCGTGTTCCACAGTCAGGGAACATGACTGTCCTGAAATCATGTGTTCATGAAGAGCTAGGAAATTGGATGACTTCACTGTTTTATAAGTATACTGACAAAAATATATCATTAATATTTGAAAGGACTCATCTATGCTCTCTAAGATGCAAGGCAATTCTTATGAGTACAATGGAACCATTCAAATGACTAGAACTTTCAATAGAAATCAAATGTTCTTAAAATTCAGTTTCGGAAAAGGTGCCTATACAAGAAAATGTATGTGGGGAAAATCTCTAGTTTAGGAGATTATTCCCTTAGGAAAAAAAGGAATGGGAGAATATTTGAGTAAAACCAGAATGGAAGAGATTCATTTGGGTCAATATTTTTGTGAAGAAATCACACAGTTTCAGATGTGTTATTATGGAAAATGAATAACTGTTGCCAAGACAATAAATTAAATGGATTCAGAACTTGGAAGATTGTTTTGCTGGAGTAAGAATGAGAATATACATTTTTCTTTATTGTGCTTTGAATCTTCTCCTATATTATAAAAATGAAGAGTAGTGATGGTCCATGGGTAGTACAGAGCAGCACTCTGAGTTGGTTCGTTCATTTCGGTTTGGTGATGAGCCATGGAAGAAACCATTTGCACCTTGTTTAATAGAAATACTTAGGTGTTTCTGTGCCATGTGAATGTGCAGTGATTAACAGTTTCGCTGACAGCAGGTAACAAATCTTTAGTTTTACTGGGTGCTTGTATTACTTTGCTTTGTTTACTTTTCCCATAAATTTTAATTGTTTATAAATAAATTCATGTAAGTGTTTTATTTTTCTGTTGAAGGGTTGCAATGTATTCTTGAGTGTTTTTAGTTGATTAGTGTATAGAATTATAATAGGTTATGCGTTTGAGGGAGCCCTTGAGGAAAGAGATTCTCCAAAGTCTTAGGCAAGTTGAGCGCAAATAGAACCAGTGCCTGTTATCCTGTAGTTTCTTTGGTGCTTTGATTACAAGGGTAAGCAGTTTGTCTGTAGATGATTGGGCTCCCATCAGTCCCATGTAGCATAATCCCATAAGGGGTTAAGAGACTTGTAGATCTGAAGGGCATCCGGGTGCCTACCCTTGCAGTATCTTCTATTTAAGTTGAAGTTATAACAGCCACATTCTAGAACTAATAGACACCTCTTGTGATACATAATTTTTTTTTTTTTTTTTGCCTACAAGTGATTTCTGATTGAAAGAAACAAAAACATGAATTGTGGTAAACTGCAAACTAAGGGAAAAACCTTTCTACTGTATTTGCAATTAATTTCAAATTAATTGAATTTTGGCTTTAAATTCAACAAGCAAGGCAGAGTTGATAAATAACTTGATTGCTTGAGGTACCTAGCAACCTTGCCTCAGTGATCACATTTTGTAAGTTTAGAAACTGAATGTCTTGAACCACACTGTTTTTACAATGCTAAATATCTTTGATTTGCTTTTAAATTTACAGTGTTGACTCTGTAGTGAAATTGTGGCTTCAATACTTTTATCAAAAAAGCAGAGACTTAATATCTTATTTTTCACCTCTGACTAATGGGATTGATGGTTATATGAATGGTGACTTTAATTAAAATCCTGTATATTGTGAGAAGGCCATTTTATCATTATAAGGTCTGCTAAATTGGAGAACATGAAGGGAAATATGTTGCTGCATGTATTCCTATCTGTATTCAGTTACACATCAGCTATGCCTTCATGTACATGAAATGTGCTGGAGTTTCAGCTCTGTTATTAGCATCACATTATTATTCATGCTACATAGACCATTGGCTGCATAGTGAAGGAACATGCATCTTTGATACTCATGGATTACAAAGATAAGAAATAGCACATCCACAAAAAAGGAATAATTGGCTGAAATTCCCTATGCAAAATAAAAAGGAAAGAAAAATAGAAAGCATATTTGAATGCATCAATTCAAAACTGCTGGTAAGCTATTTTAATGGGGATGAAACACCATTACACTGTTTCTTCCTTATTAATATTGTGACACAAAATATCTATGTGTGTCACATGGTTATCTCAAAGGAAATTTCACTGAACACAGTATAATGTTTAATTCTCCATAGGAGTAAGAACTGTTATCAGGAAACATCTGGAAAATAATAGTTACAGATCTGATTTTCTGCTTTATGTGTTTTGTGTGTATTTTATGGCTATTCTGTTTTCTTTTAAAAATTCATCAAATCTAAGAAAAATAAACTTCCCAGGTCATGTCTTCCATCTCTCCAACTCATTTGTTCATTCATATTCATTTCTTCAGAGCAGTAATTCAGTGACAAGATTCCATGGATGTGTTTTCATCTCCCCTATGCCATCAGGCCCAAAGAAAGGTAGTGCTTAGAGGCATTCCACATCAGTGCTCCCTTCTTTTGGGGCAATGAAATTAATTTTCCCTATCTGGGAATATGAAAACTCACGGATGTCTCTGTGTGTAGAGGTAGGTGGGGGTTTTTTTGTTTTTGTTTTTCTTGTTCAGACACCTGCAAGTAGTAACATACCAAATCTAGCAGTAGAGATGGTGAAGGCAGATGCTCTGAGGTTTGAGAAGTGTTGCCAGCATGAGCACTGTGTGCAGATTCATTGAATCCATATGTTGTCTTTAGGAGGCCCAGTATTTTTTATGCATTGAGCTGAGAGCCATCACACACCTTCTGTGATCAATGCCTTGACGTACAAATGGTTTATCCAGATTGGCCCTGTGCCTTTAAGCCTGTGAGACAGTATGTGAAAGTAACTCATGCTGAAATATAAGCAGAGAAACTTGAGGTGGTTCTTGAAACCAGACTACACTTTTTGCTTGTGAGTACTGTTGAAAATTTTCTGTTGGCCTTCAATGGTACTAAATTGTATATTCCGTATAATAGTAGAAATAGAAAGATGTAAACCTGCTAATTCTTCTATTTGAAGTAAAGTATCTCATCCTGACAGTATTTGGTGTCTCATTCCACAGATGATATGTAACAAGCAAAGGTTTTAAATATGCAAATATATGCATAGTTGACAAAATAGTGGTCATACATGCACACAAATAATGTTGACTCCAGTGTCGTGTGAACCAGTGGTGCAGTGGAATGTCTCCAACCTTTCTTCCTCCCTGCACACTCCCTGCTGCACACTCCAAATCTGCTTCTGATGGTCACCCAGTCCTCCCGAACAGCTTGGTGGGCCTGGACAGCTTCAGAAGGAGGGGAATCCATTCCACTAATAGTTTCCATTCCTGCTTTTGGTCCAGCTTCCAAGTTCCACACCTGCTGTGAGGCCGTAGCTCACGTCCCAATTACTCACACAGATGCAGGCGATAAAAGCTTAAAGTCCTTTTATTCCAAACGACTACAAGATATATGTATACGACAGTAAAGGAGCTGCCGTTGATAGTTCTAAGCAACACAGTTGCTTTCTGACCTCTCTGAGATTTACGACGCGGATCTCAACCTCTGCATCTGTCCCTCCCTCCATGGCAACAGACTGTTCAGCCTGATCCCCAGGAACTTGTACAGAAACCTCTGAGCCAGGTGGGGGGGGGGGGTGTTTGTGCAATGGGCACCAAGTAGAAATCTTCCTGTTCTAAAGCCTGATCCTCGGTGGGGGCTCCTGGCCCTCTTTCGCGTGCTAACGACTCCTCCGAGTCGTTAGGCATGACAACACCTGACAAATAGATATGAATTGGACCATAAGAAGACATGATTCTGTGACTTGAGAAAGTTAACATTTTCTCACCAAATGGCCCCGTAAGTTTTGGCATTCTCACTATCTGGGTTCACTGACAGAACACAGTCATCCCAGTCCCACAAGGAAGGCAGTTGTGGGTACCATAATTTTCTGTCAGATGATCACCAGAATTTCAGAACTTTCCAGATTCAACTGCAATCATGGTGCATTTACTCATTCACTACTGTGTAACATTTTCCTCATGGTGTCCACCTATATTTTAATTGCATATGGGCAGAGCAATCCAACCGCTCGAGACTGGTATACCTGAGGGACTGAGATCACAACTTCTGTTTCCTGTGTCTCAGAGAGAAGAGTCTGTGCAAAAGATGACTGAGGTTCCAACTGAAATGAAATCGTCAAAGGATATGAAATAAGACATTTCATTGTTAGCTAAAGCTGAAAGATTTTAGTTGACAAAAACATGATAAGAAATCTTTCCTAGAACAAATAAATTACAGGAAGGTTGGCTTCCAGTAATTTTATTGATGGAATTAATGCTTATTCATTTAAACTGTTTAATGGCTTTCGGATACAATGCCCTGATGTCCTCTTCTTTCCAGAAAATATCTTTGCTGAAGTGCTAAGAAATTACTTAAGAACTATTTTGTTGTAGTTTGTGACTGCCCCAGAGGACGTTTAAGTAAAATATATTCAGGCTTTCTTGTTTCTTTGTCTCTCATAAATGTATTCTTGTCAGGGCTACCCACATAGTGACTCTGCAGAATGAAAAATGAGGATGAGAATGAAAATAGAATCTATTGCTGGAACATGTTTGCTAAAAGCAACGAGAGAGATATTTCCAGCAATGAATACAAAAGAAGAAAGGGCAGGCCAAGAAATGATATTCTAGATTATTTCTTCTGCTCCTTACTTATACCTATCATTATCCTGGTGCTATAAAACTGTGCAAATGGAAGTAATAAAGAGAACTTCTCCCTAGGCTTCCTTGGCTATCATTGGTAAAAAAAATAAGTAATTTGGAGTGGAGGCAGGAGTTGCATGATGACCTAAACATCAGAGGTTTGAGAGACTGGGGAAGAGGTTATGATTGATTTGACCTTGGACACATTACAAAATCAAGCAGGATACAAAGCTATTACAGTATCACAATAGCTAGACTGTATTTAGCTATGTCTACAGTCCTCTGTGTGCTGACCTGCTAGTAAACCCTACTGAACTTAACTGGAGTAGCTTATGAGTAACTTTCTGTAATGAACCAGCATTAAGAGCCAGGCATGGATCAGTATTAAAAGAGGTATATTAAGGATATAGTGTTGCTTGTTATTTATATATTACACATATATACCAGTTTTGATTTACCAAACACGCACAGATTATGATAGCCTCTCCTCTCCTGTCTCTCCTTTCCTCTTCCCTGCCCACTTTACCATACTTTGGAAAGACCCACTGAAATCAGTGTGACTTGTTAGTAGTGACTAAATTAAGTTTGGATCTAAGCTAATTTGCTTTTTAATACATTTGCTCTATAGCAAATTATTATTTTCCACAAGTTTAGAGAAATTGTACCAGAATTAGTCCAAATACATTTTAACATAGATTTTTGCTGAAGAATACCGCATAGAGAGGGAAATCTCCCTGTTCTGTGAGAGATACAAGCAAAGAATTCCATTACTGCTGAAGTACTTACTGACATTGATATAATGTCTAAAGTAGTCTTGCTACAGATAGTGAAAACAATGAATAGTTTATAAAGCAAGTTTATTTATTTATTATCTGCCTTTTTTTTCCTTTCCAGGAATTCAAGGTGGCTTATATAATTATCCTCCTTCTCTCAATCTTAACCTTACAACAAGCGTCTGAAATAGGCTGAGCTGGGAGTTTGTGACTGACCCAAAGCCACCCAGTTCCATGGCTGAGTGGAAACTAGAACCAGATCTTCTGAGTCCCATTCATAACATTCTTAACCCCTACACCTCACTGGTCCTCCAAAGTAAATGAGCTTCATTTCAATAAATACATAAATAAAAAAAGCAAATGAGAACTAATCAACTTTTACTCTAGAGTTAGAGAATGGTCTCTGAAAGATAATTTGAGCCCCACTTTAGTCAAGAGGGAAATCAGAAAATAAGATTATTGTAATCTTACAATAATTGTAAGATTTTGCTTGCATTCTGTACAATTAAAACTTGGTTCAGAGAATTTTAATAGTCTCTGATGTGGAGTGTTTTTCTGAAGAAGAGTTTGATAGGATGTAATGCAATTTTATTTTCCTGTCCCACCCCTTGCACATGGTAGCATGTTACGAGTGGAGCCAGCTGGAGCTGGGGGGGTCAGACTAGATGGCCCAAGGCTCCCGTTCTGACTCGCTCAGTTTCTATGTTTCTAATCCCTACATATATGGAAGCAGACAATGTGATGGGTTTGAGGGGAATCACCTGTGTGTATCTTCCAGATCTCCAGCCAGCACTCACTCTGCAGCTTTCACTCTTGCCCTTGTTCTCTCTGCCTGATGTTAGCTGTAACTGATAAAAGCACAATTGAGGGCACAATCCTATGTGTGTTTAGACTGGAACAAATAAGTCCTACAACTCCCAGCATCCCAAGTCAGCTGGCTAAGAATGCTGAGAGTTGTAGGTCTTTTTTTTTACTCTGCTGAAACATTCATAGTTTTGGGTATTTGCTGCTCAGAACATTAACTAGTTTTGTGCTTTAAAATCACACCACATGTTTGTTCCCAAAGAGAGAGCAAAAAGTTTTATGGGATGGCAACTTTCTATGAGATTCGAAAGTTAAATTAGATTTACTTTATTTTAATATAGAAATGAAGTGGCTATGGTTTTTTTCTTTTTTCTTTTTCTAAGAAAAGGTTTTCATATAAATCCTTGGAAGAGACAGAGTACTGCTGGGAACATTTCTAATGCTTGTAGGGAAATACAACAGTTACAGACTCTTGGTGAGGCTTTGGCAATAATATGAAAAGGGTTGGGAGAGAACCGTCACACATCTTCTAAATTTTGGTATTTTTTATTTTAGCTATTTCATATTTTATATGCTTTAATGATTTTACTTTAGATCACCTTGGGTCCTATTATAGATGAATGTGACCAAAAAAAGCAAGGCTACAGTCTCTGGGTGACACCTAGGTGGACTCTAGGATTATTAAGATGCCCAGCTCTGAGATCAGAAATGCATTCAGACCTCACAGCTCAGGTGCCTCTTCCACTTCTCGTTCCTCATAGCCAGCAGGGAAAGATCCACCCAAGCTGTTTTGGGAAGTCACAAAAGTGGAATCAGATAAGGCATTTAGTAGATATTCTGGGGGACAGGGAGGGGTGTGGATATGCTGCATCCTGGTGGCACCTTGGCCTCCTTCCTTTGGCCTCTGAAACACAAAATTGTTGACCAAAATTGTTTTGCTGATTGAGTGGACTTGCACCTCCCCACTCAGCATAGGTTGCCTGCAGTCCTCCAACTTCAGAGGGTTACATACCTAGGAAAGTCTGATGATAATAACAGCTGCAGCAAAATGAAGAAAACTCCCACCTCTTTCCTGCCAAATTTCCTTCTGGCCCCTTCAGTACTGGAGCTGTCCCTTCCTTCTCTCCAAGTTGCCAAAAACCTGAACTTGAAAGGTCCTGGCTTGGTTGAGAATTAACTTGGGAGGTGTGGAGCTTAGTGGTCACAGGTTTTCTACTAGCCAAATTAGATTGGCTCAGAAGTAAGCCAGGTTATTAACCTCCGAAGTCAGAAATAGCATCACTTATTTATTGAACTAATTCAGTTTCAGAAATTTACAACACTCAAAGGTCTCTGGGGCATTTGCTCCTGGCACACTAGCATGACACACAAGAAAGGGAGGAAGGGATTTGTTCTTTCTCCTCACCTTAATCATCTCTCATTCCAGCTGAAGTGCTACCTCTATGCTGCTCCCACTCAGCCTCCTGCTAAGAATCATTTAGAAGGAAGTAGGAGGCATTTAGGGAAGACTGAATACCCGATAGGGACATTGCTTTGTGTGTCAGGTAGCTAAATGGATACGTTGGAATTCTTCTTAAGCTTAAGATTGTATATAGCTATAGGTTCTATAGCGTAAGATTTTAATCGAAGCTGCATAAAAATTTGGGGTCTCCAAGCCAGACAATCATTTGAGGCAGGATTTTACAAGATTATTTTAATTTTTTGTATTTTTATTTTTCGATTATATTCTGCCTTTTTTCTCAAAGGGCTCAAGGCAGCTTACATCATTCTCCTCCTCCATCTTATCCCCACAACAGCCCTGTGAGGTAGGTTGGGCTGAGAGTCTGTGACTGGCCCAGAGTCACCCAGTTGGCTCCATGGCCGAGCGGGGACTAGAACCCAGATCGTCTGAGTCCCAGTCCCATGCTCTTAACCACTACACCACACTGGCTCTCCTTATATTTGAGCTTGAGCCTGGACAACATAGCTTTCTTTTTAGCTACCCTATTCTAATGAAATGGAGGGCTGGACAGAATATGAGAGGCATGTACAGACTTCTAGTTTCTTACATCTTAACATATTGATGATTGTATGCATAGCTGAAGGACATAGGAAACAGGAGACTTTCTTTGCATGCAGGTATTGCACTCATGGTCAAGTTAATCAAATTGGTGCTCTCTTAGTAAACTCAGTTGTTGTGATTGAGCATAGAATACTAATATGGAAAATCAAATGCAAATGATAGAGGGCTTTAAAGGTGAAATTAATAGCACAGGCTAAAGAATAAAGAACTGTATGAGAAGATGATGGAATCTTTAAAAATAATCTAAGTATCTCAGATGACCACTTAAAGAGTACTTACCTAATCCTATGTACTCATAAGTCATTGCTACAGAATGTAATGCTTTTATTCCCAAGTAAACCTCATAGGACTTCATCCTAGTATCTGATTGTGACTGCAGTATGGAGCTATAAGAATTTCATTTTTGCTTGCAAAAATTCTGCTTGTCCTGTCTGGTGTCCTGAACATGATGAAAATGGGCTCACATCCAATTTGTGTAAATTTGCCACAAAGCCTATATAAGTCCCATTTTAGTCTGGAGAAAAGGTATGCAAATTTACACAAATTTCACATTCAATGTCTTATTTATTTGTACAGTATTCTCATTCTCGCAGAACTAGCAGTGATTGCAAATGTGACTGGGAACTGGATATGACACAAACTGGAAAAGAATGATCAGAGATACCTGGTAACCTCAAATATCACTTCTGCACCCATTTCTAGTTCTGCCATTCAGCAGAGAGCAGTCTATTTTCTTAACTGTGTGAACTGGAAGGAGAAGTTCTGTGTGTGTGTGTGTGTGTGTGTGTGTGTGTGTGTGTGTGTGTGAGAGAGAGAGAGAGAGAGAGAGAGAGAGAGAGAGAGAGAGAGAGAGAGAATTAACCAATGTTTATTTTGCATTCTGTTTGCTATTCTTTCTGTTTATTGTCCAGTGTATCTTTCAATCAAGAAATGTGTATGAATGCTCACTGTTTGACCATTCCACATATATGTTGAATTCGGATATTGTTGAGGGAAGCTACCATATATTAGAAGAAAACAAGCCTTTGGCAAACTGTTTTGTACTTGTTTTCCTCTGCACTAAAGGAAAACTGAAACTTTTACAAATTGCTTGTGTAAATAATGTATGGTCCATGGAATCTCCGGATACAGCTACTCTTCAGATATGCCTAGTTCTTATTATTCTGTAAGTGAATCACTGTACAAAGGCAGCTTACTTCTTTCCTCCACAGACAACTGGGCCATTCTACATCAAGTAACTTGTGAAGGTCCAAATCAGTACTAACACAGTTACTCCTCTGGAATGAGTCTTATCCTTTCTCCAATTTGAGTCATATAAGAGAAGAATAGATTCATAGTAGCCTTGAGTGAGGGGCACAATACATTTTAGTGTACAGAAGAATATGAATGAGAGAAGACTGGAAAAGTGAGGTTCTATTGTGTCTTCTTTTGTTTGTTTATACTTTAGCATAAAAAAGACTTAATAGTAATAGACTCCTAAAGACAAGGTAAGGATTAAAGTACTATTTAGAGACACTCTAGGCACATAGCAATTAGGAAAAGGTTTTATTGCATCATTAGAGGCTTAATTCACATACATTTAATACCTTGTGGAAAACGGCAAAGATCATTTTGTTTGCAACCAATTCCTTTCACAGATCATACTCCTCTTCCACTTTTATTTTATCCATTATTACTAACCATACCTTTGGGAGGAAGAATGAATGAATCTGTAGTTACCTTACAGCCATAACCATTCTGAATAATATAAATTTTTCTTCAACAAGCAATTCTAACTCAATAGAATTGTGTGTGTGTTTTAAGCATAGGTCAGGTGCCATTATTTTCATCACTCCTGTGGTAATAAATAGCCTCGTATGAATAATTCAGACTTCTATACAGAGGGCAGTGGTTCTGTTTCAAAAAGAATTGCTTTCAATATACCCTTGTGCTGGCTAAGAATATATGTGTGTACCCTACTTCTGGGCAGTGATACATTTAAGGGGTTCCAGCACTATTTATTTTCAATTTTCTTAGAAGTAGGTCACTGGAGCTTAGAGCACTTCTGTGATATCAGTTTTATTTATAGATACATACAGGCTGGGGATAAGATAAGGGTTCACAGCAACACTACAGCAGATTCCCGTTCCCTGTCAGCTGTCTGGGGAAACAGTGCCACAGAATTTCCTTCAGAGAGCAATATCTGCTGTGGGCCAGCTTTTCTAAGACATTTCCAGTTCAAACTCACCCACATAGTCCAGAGCTGAAGCCCCATTAAGGTTTTCTTAACTGTATAAATAAACATGATAGAACACCTTGGCTGTGTTTCTCCCCCTTATGTTTCTGTACTGGTGATGGATAACTCTCTGAATGGGAGAACTTCTTCTTTCCATAATTTCTCCCTACAAGCCAGAATACTGATTTTCCAACCTTCCCAATTGCATGGATACAAAAGACTCCTGTTCAGAAAGTCTCCCTCTGCTCATGGAGCAGATGGGATTATTACACTCTTTCTGCTCACATTCTATTATACACAACTTACAATAGAAGTTGTGGTTTCATGTCTGACTAGACCAGACATGACTTAAATTTGTATCTAGTAGCTTGTCTTTTTCCATCTTTAATCTTGAGTAGGTGCAATACCTCTGAACTGGATCAGGACCCTAACATGGGAGGCAAGAAACCTTTTATATACTTGTTTGGGGAACCTGCAAACAGTTGAATAAAAATTTAAAAGACATAGCTGCTAGACATACATTGAAAGTAATGTCTGTTTTGTCCCTTTATATTAAGAATTAACATTTCCAGCTGAGATCTGGGTTGGGGAGAGATTAGGCTGTCTAAACTGGCACTTCATGATCTGCCAACCCTGTATGTCTCTGAGGTTGAAAAGATGTTAATGTTACTTTTAATCTTCATCTAGCAGTTATGTAATTTTTGTCCACTATCTTCTAGAGTAGATTCAGTGCCCCCAATACAGATTGGTATCTTAGTGCGGAAGACAGAAGAGCTCCCAGATCAGGTGTATTCCTCCTATTCTAGACTGAAAATGGGGAAAAGACATATCTGCTGGATAGATAATTAATCTGGCCCTATTACTGCAAAGTTCGTGGTACATTTCATTATCCTATTCATTAATAGACATAATGTATCCATTTACGTATGCCGTTGAATTCTATCTTATATAGAATTTGGGTTAAATTTAGAGCTTGGTGAAACTACTACCTGTTACAGCACATTCCCACAACCATGCAGAATTGATTGGAGTGAAAATGTGTGTAGGCATAACTTGAGGAATTTCATTTTTCCAAAACATCCTGTTCTATATTTCTAGATCAATCTTCAAATATCGAAGTGCAGCTTGAACCTATGGAAATAGAGAAAAACATGAAAACACAAACATTTTATGCTTATATTAATGCATAATAATAATATATGCATTATGTTTGATGAAAATACATATTTAAACAGATATTAAAATAAATATTTAGGCAAGATTTTTTTTTGAAAAAACTACAGGCTACTGTAGAGATGAATAAAAAATATGGGTAGAATCATGTGAAAGTGACAGTGATTGGAAAATGATATATACATCCCCTATGGCTCCCCTCAAAATGTGGCCAAAAACTGCAGAGAACTAACTGACTGTACCAGTAGCTTGTTGGTAGGATGTGGTGCTCAATGTGTGGGCTTAAGTACTGGGTGTACATTTCAGGAGATTTCATCTTATCAGTTCCTATCAGTTGATTGGCTAATTTTCTAGCCTATTACAAAACTACCTTTTTCTGACCTTATTGCATTCTAGTTGAGCCCAAAAATATTTCAGCCACTCTTTATCAGAACTACTAAAATCTATTTGCAGTCTATTTGGTGATCTTGTATTGTAGCCTGAAGACCTTAGGTTAGTGGTGATACTAGAACTAGGAATTTCTCTGAAAATTCTAGACAACAGGTACTGTGTTTCCAGCTTATGTGGCATAGCACCAGCAGTAGCTTTGTAACAAAAAGCAAGCAGTGAAAAGGTGTCTTGGAAAGGGCATTAAATTGTAAGAATAGCTTCATGATTTCTGCTCTTTATGCAGATGTCAAAGATACAGGACTCCTGACCCACAAAGCCAAAATTAGCATATGGCTATGAAAAGCTTTGCTTTCTTGCATTTCTTTTTCTTTGGGATGGTTTTAGTTGCTGCCTCTTGTACAATGTTGCGAACCTCCGTCCATAGTTCTTCAGGCACTCTGTCTATCAGATCTAATTCCTTAAATCTATTTGTCACCTCTACTGTATATTCATCAGGGATATGATTTAGGTCAAAATGGCTGTCTGAGAAAGCTTTACAAATAGCTGAGGAAAGAAGGGAAGTGAAAGGCAAGGGAGAAAGAGAAAGATACAAACAATTGAATGCAGAATTCCAGAGAATAGCTAGAAGAGATAAGAATGCCTTCTTCAATGCAACAGAAGTGCAAAGAAATAGAAGAAAACAATAGAATAGGGAGGACCAGAGATCTCTTCAAGAAAATTGGAGATATGAAGGGAACGTTTCATGCAAAGATGGGCATGATAAAGGACCAAAATGGCAGGGACCTAACAGAGGCAGAAGAGATTAAGAAGAAGTGGCAAGATTACACAGAAGAACTATACAAGAAAGAGCTTAACGTCCCTGATAAATACAATGGGGTGGTCACTGATCTCGAGCCAGATATCCTGGAAAGTGAAGTCAAATGGGCCTTAGGAAGCCTGAGCAACAACAAAGCTAGTGGAGGTGACAGTATTCCAGTTGAGCTATTCAAAATCCTAAAAGATGATGTAGTAAAAGTTCTACACTCAATATGCCAGCAAATTTGGAAAACTCAACAGTGGCCACAGGATTGGAAAAGGTCAGTTTGCATTCCAATCCCAAAGAAGGGCAATGCCAAAGAATGTTCAAACTACCGCACCATTGCACTCATTTCACATGCTAGCAAAGTTATGCTCAAAATCCTACAAGCTAGGCTCCAGCAGTATGTGGACTGAGAACTACCAGAAGTACAGGCAGGATTTCGAAGAGGGAGAGGAACTAGAGATCAAATTGCCAACATACACTGGATCATGGAGAAAGCTAGGGAGTTCCAGAAAAACATCTACTTCTGCTTCATTGACTATGCTAAAGCCTTTGATTGTGTGGACCACAACAAATTGTGGCAAGTTCTTAAAGAGATGGGAGTACCAGACCATCTTATTTGTCTCTTCAGAAACCTATATGCAGGTCAAGAAGCAACAGTGAGAACTGGACACGGAACTACTGATTGGTTCAAAATTGAGTAAGGAGTCCGGC
The DNA here is from genome assembly GCF_004798865.1 of Varanus komodoensis. NCBI lineage: Eukaryota > Metazoa > Chordata > Lepidosauria > Squamata > Varanidae > Varanus > Varanus komodoensis. The sequence continues at coordinate 40,027,904 of NW_025335268.1, read as the reverse complement.
AAGGCTGTATACTGTCGCCCTACCTATTTAAATTACATGCACAGCACATCATGAGAAAGGCAGGGCTAGATGAATCACCAGTTGGAATTAAGATTGCTGGGAGAAATATCAACAACCTCAAATATGCAGATGATACCACTCTCATGGCAGAGAGTGAATAGGAACTAAAGAGCCTCTTGATGCAGGTGAAGGAGGAGAGTTCAAAAGTTGGCTTGAAACTCAACATTAAGAAAAATAAGATCATGGCATCCGGTCCTCACACTTCCTGGCAAATAGATGGGGAAGAAATGGAGGTAGTGACAGATTTTATTTTCCTGGGCTCCAAGATCACCGCAGATGGGGACTGCAGCCAAGAAATTAAAAGACGCTTGCTCCTGGGGAGGAAAGCTATGGCAAATCTAGATAGCATACTAAAAAGCAGAGACATCACCCTCCCAACAAAAGTGCGTATAGTCAAGGCTATGGTTTTCCCAGTTGCAATGTATGGCTGTGAAAGCTGGACCATAAGGAAGGCTGAGCACAAAAGGATTGAGGCGTTTGAATTGTGGTGCTGGAGGAAACTCCTGCGAGTCCCTTGGGCTGCAAGGAGATCAAGCCAGTCAGTCTTAGAGGAGATCAACCCTGACTGCTCTTTAGAAGGCCAGATACTGAAGTTGAAACTCAAATACTTTGGCCACCTAATGAGAAGGAAGGACTCCAGGGGATGGTGGAGGAGCCTAATGCTGGGAACAATAGATGGCAAAAGAAGAAGGGGACGGCAGAGGATGAGGTAGCCAGATGAAGTCACTGAAGCAGTTGGTGTGAGCTTGGGTGGACTCTGGGAGATGGTGGAGGACAGGAAGGCCTGGAGGAATGTTGTCCATGGGGTCCCGATGAGTCGGACACAACTTCTCGACTAACAACAACAGGAAAAGCTTATCAATATGCAGAAAGAGAAGACTTTTTATTGAGCTGGTTTGGTTGAGCCCTTTTCATTCAGATGGTATTTCATTCAAGGTGAGTCTGGCAGATAGTTTCTCCTGTTTTCCTACTAAGAAAGGAATGCAAGCAACAAACAGCAGAGGCATCAGTTTGTCTAACAATTGGCATGCCTCTCTCAAAATATGAGAAGCAGGGGTGATTCAGATGAAGAAGGATGAGATTTAGAACACACAAAATGAAGTGTTTTGCACAGTGTATAGTCAGACTATGGAACTGATTTCCACTGGATGTGCTTAGTGGACCTGAAAGGCGATTAGACAAAGAATAAGGCTGCTAGTCCTCATGGCCAATTGCTGCCTTCAGGATCAGAGGCAGCATGCTTCTGAATAGCAGTTCCTAGGAAACAACTGGAGATAGCTAAGCTGTCGTGTGGTGGTGATAGATTTTGCCTAGTTGAGCATTGTGGAAAAAAGGATGATAAGCTTGATCCAGCAGAGCTTTTCTTATATTTTTACCATTGTGCCATACAGATGATCAGTTGCATTTGACATATCACAACTGTGGAGAGCCTGTGATATTGCCTCCTCCTTATAGCACCAGTGTTTTCATAAATGCATGCTATTTATATATCTTCCTGGGACTTCTTTAGCTATATCTTTGTTAAAACTAAAAAGACCAACTGATTTGCAAGAGTATCTGATACTCAACAATCCTGAACTAATGTGAATGACTTTAAATAGATAGCTCCCTCACCCGTGTATCATAAAAAGGAATTAAATTAAGAAGGAGATACACCAGCTGCACTTTAAATACATATTGTTAAAGAGCAGGCAGGAGAGCTTTAATCTCTGCAATGTGCAACACCTGTGATGAGCTATTAGAGACCTCCAAGCAGCATTCTGGTAAAAGGTGTAAATACTTATTGCTAATCCCATCACAGTGTCTTCTCATTCAGAGTTGTGGAAAAAAATTTCCTTCTTACAATGAAGATGCAGAATGGAATAAAAACAGAAATGGCAAGAATGCTACATAACACTTGCTTTCAAAACTATAAAAGAAAATGAGGAAATCAAATTCACAGAAAATTACGGAGGTGTCAAGTTATGCTGCAAACACCAGATGTTATTCAACCAAATGTTAATATTGTGTATATATTTGTTTGTTTAATTATACTTTGTCTTTTGGAATAAAAATTCTTCCAAAGAATTATACTATAAATATAATAATAGTAACAATAATAACAATAATATAACAGCAATAAAATTCACATTAAAACTGCATACAGAAAAAATAAAGAATTGAAAAGATGTTTTTAAGTCTCTGAGTTCAGTGATAAAGTATCACTTCCCCATCAAAATCAATGTGACCAGTGCTGAGTGTACTGTTAAATCATCACAAGCAGGTGTATGGGGTATCAAAAATTAATCGATCACTCTCTGCAGTTCTGGGGCTTCTTTTGGCCTATTTCTTTCCCTTTCATTTTATATTTTAAAATAACAGCAACAAGCACAAGCATTGAAACAGCCTTGTGCTGGCTGAGTGCCTGCTTTGACACTTCAATTCATCTCCACAAGTTTGGCAGTTTCTCAGCCTGGATGCTCCTGGCTTGGACAGGAGAATGAGGAAAGTGTGTGGTGACTGGAGTGAGACTACACAGCTGGGTGTCTGCCCACACAGTGATCCACTTAGGTCAGGATTTTGGCTTTGGGGCATGTGCCCTGTGAGTTCCACTCCTCTGTGAACAGTGAATGTGCAAGTGGCAGCAGTACATCACACACTGCATAGTGAAGCAATACACCACCCATCTTCATTTCTTCAGGCCAGCCTTCTTCAACACACTGTAGGGCTACCTGAAGGAGTGTCTTCTTCCCTGTGTGCCAGCCTGCCCCTTGAGATCGGAGGCAGAGGCCCTTCTTGGGGAACCCTCTTTGAAGGAAATCAGGAGGGCACTTACTTGGAGAAGGACCTTTTCAGTGGTGGCGCCCCAACTGTGGAATTCGCTCCCCAAGGATGTTTGCCTGGCGCCATCACTCTATTCCTTTTGACGCCAGGCAAAGACCTTTTTATTTTCCCAGTATTTTAATAATCTGGTTTTATTCTTTTTTTATTCCTATTTTAGATGCAGTGCCCTTGGGGGGGGGGTCATTGTTATGGGTTGTTTTTTGGTTCGCTCTTTGTAAGCCATCCAGAGAGTTTTTTTAATAATTGGGATGGCATACAAAAACCTTGCATGCATACATACATACATGAGGCCCAGAGGCAATTCTGGAGAAATTAAGACAAGTAACAGTTATATCCTCCACTTGTGTGGAGCTGCAGTCCAACCAGCCTGTAAAAAGTTAAAAAGCAAAACAAAACAGACCACTTTTCACCTGATTGCAAGCTTCTGGGGGACGGAAGAAAACAAAGCAGGCAGGGCCATAAAGGTGCTGAGGCAGCCAAAATTGGCAGGGTGATATTAGAGGGAAGAGCAGGCAGGATATCACCTTGCCTAAGACTTCATCTACTCAAGACTCTCTCTGACAGAATATGCCTTTCCAGTTGTTTGGCCTGAGTTGGCCAGGACAGAGCTGTGACAGCTCTCAGGGCTAGGACCAGATGCAGGCAGCTACATCCCAGTTCCTTGGGCAGTGGCAGCAGCAGGGGGCTTTGTTTGCAAACACAGGTGGTATCCAAAGGAGGCTTTTGAGAGTGCAAATCCATTTGCACTTTTCCTTGCAAAATTGCCACTTTTTGCTCTCTTTGCACACAATGGAAAATCCAGCTGCAATCAGGGATTGCAGGAAGCTGCAAAAATGGCTTGTGGGGTGGGGCATCTGTGAACTGTGTGCTGCCTGTGCCTGGTTTAAAGGTAGATTTTGAAAGGCAATGCTGTGGAAATACAATTGCCAAGTATACAGGAATTGAATGAATGACAGAAAAGCATGGTTTTTTTAAATGACTGCTTGTTTTAATGTTTTGAACATTGCAGACAGTCAGTGAAAAAACATTGCTAGAAGTACTCATCCAGATATTTAGGAAAATCCCTTTGTCCTCTCAGAGTTGCTTGTAAATTACTTTGTAAGTAATGATTTTGCTAAATAACATCCCTTTAAGAAAACGCCTTCCTGTGTTATGTTTATCATACTTGCCCTTTCAGTTCCTTAGAAAGTACAAATAATTGCTCCTGCCACCCTAAATCCTCTGCTGTTGATACACGTCTGTCTCAGGGTTTGGGCAAAGCCTTATAACTGATTATCTGAGCTATCAAGCAGCACCTTTCAAAGTGAGCATGAGCTAGGTTTTAAATCATTTCTGCTTAGCTCTTCTAGCTTCTATTTGATCTTAACTACTATGTGCAGCTCAGTGTTTGTCTCGGGGCATTGTAAATTACTCAGACACATTTTTCTTATCTGTACTTTGAAACTTGAAAACTGTCTCAGTTGACACACTGATTCTCAGCTAAAAGAAGAGTGAAAAAAGAAGACAAAGTTAGAGTAATTGGCCTTCTACTTGGCCGAATTTTTAAATTTAATATAGAATTCTCCTTCAGTCGCCCCAGGTTTCCCAGTAACCCAAGAATTGGCTTTTTAGGGCCAAGATCATGTTTCCATGCACATTTTATGTGTATGAAGCTGCACACTCTATTATATAATGTGAGGTTTATGGCTAAAAAAATTCAATCGCAGCTTCAGGCTGTTATCACTTTACAAAATAAGCATATGCATAGACCTCATAGTAATATAACATGAGAAACTGCCCAATCCAAATATGTTCATATCAGGAACTGCTAGAAAACCATGGAATTAACCCTTGTTGCCTCATGTGGTGAGCCACTCTGAGATTGGACTATTACCTGGATAGCAAATGTGTGGATTCTGGACTGCTTGTCTACCCAAGGTGGCTATTATTCCCCTTCCACCAATCAAGCAGGACAATAAAGGTTTCATGAAGAAATACTTCCGTTATATGGCTTAGAATATAATTTATCTCCCTTCTCATAGTTTGAGAGAGGTGTAGCAATTGTAGCTCAGTTGTTTCCCAGTGCCTTTTGCACTCCTCCTCACCAGGTAAAAGAGAAGATACTAAAACCATAATATCTGCCAGACTCAGGCTGCCTGGATGAAGACTTATGTTACCATCGAATATTGTTTTCTTTACATAATTCAGTGTCCTTTCATCTGAAAAATAAATGGTAGAGTCCCCTGGATGTAGTTCTCAAATCATATGTTCTAAAGCAGAGCTAGAATCTTCACTGACATTATTGTGATGCTACTCCAGAGTAGGGATGTGCAAATCAAATCAAACCAAACTCAAGCTCACTGAAGTTTTCTATTCTATCTCAACATTTGTTCCAACTCATGTCTGTGTAAGTTTGTGATCTTTAATTTTGTTATTTGTGTGTTTCCAACTGTATGTATCAGTTGTGTGTATCTATGAAATGTGCACATTCTTTTTATTGAATAAAGCATACTTGAGTGGATTTTTCAAAAGATCATATTTTATGCACTTTTTTCAAATGTATGCATAGTGATGAATACTGCCCTCCCCCCACAAACCACAATCTAAGGTCAAGAAGACTTTGACTTCAAATTTTATCAGGGTGTGTGTTTTGCAAACTGGCTAAATCCTGATTAAAAATGAACTAGAACATGTTTTTTTCTTACATCCCTACTCCAGAGTAAACATTTTCCAAATCATGAGCCTTATAGCTTGTTTATGGCAGGTTATCAAATATTATGTCTGATAATCTTGATTGCTTTTTTGGGGGCTTGAAAAAACTCAGCAACACAAAACCAAACAATCTTGATTGGATCTATTTTTTATTAAAAACATGGAAATCTAAGAAAACTACCACAGAGCTTCAGCTATAGAAATCATAGATTTGTATATGTGTGTGAGGGGTGTGTATGTGTAATTTCTGGATTTGGTAGATACTGGCTTACCAGTAATAAGTGAGCTTTACAACCCCCAAATATATTCCTGAGCACGGATTCAGAGAACTTCATTGACATCTCTACTGTGCATGTTTTTCATATATGAGATTCAATTCCAGGTATTACAGGAATTTATTAGCTAGACTGGACAAAAAATCACCTCAGCACAGCCATGCTTATACTTTACATGGGACCATTTGCTTGATTTGATATACATGGATAAATATGCTAAAGCAAGTGTGCACACCAGATATCTTAACAGAAATAGATTATAAGGATCAAGTGGCTTGTTTTCCTTCACACTTCATTTCTTTATTATTCTCAATATATTTGTGTAAGTCTCCAAACCTCTATTACATGTATGCAAAATTTAATCAGATGAAATAAAAGAAACCCAAAGTTAAGTCTGGTAAATAGATTAATATCTACCCATGTAATGATTCTTCAGCAGTCCTAATTATGATGCTTGAGGCCATGTTGTAATCTAAAAAACAAGTTCTTACACATTCCTTACAACTGGCATTCTAAATGGCTTAGTGCATATTCTGTTTCCACAACAATAAATTCCCACTCAAAAACCCAGTACAGAGCACTTAGTAGTTGCTATGTAATCTTGGAGAATTTAATGGCATACTACCATGTTTTTCTACAGCATAAGATTTTTCTCTCTAGAAATCTAGCCTGCATATTTGTGATAACAGGTGTATATTGAGTTTCACAGGATGATAACAATTTTGTCATCATTTTTCTTTTCTTTTGAAGAAATAACTTTTTTCGCCTTTCAACAAGCAGTCTTCATACTAGTCAGACCTAAGGGAAGAGGCTAAAGAATTTTACAAATAATATGCTATCATCAAAACTCCCAAGAGAACTATGTTAAGTTTAGCCACTAATTTCATAAATATGCCTTGTGAACTATATCCTATGGGCAAAAGTAGCTCTGGAATGAGGAATAAATGAATATGTGACATTACAGGAGCTATATGTGATCAGCCCTGTGATAAATGATGTTTTCTACACAGAAGTCAGAGGAACAATTGATTTTCAGCAGCAAAAGATAATGTAGAATACTTTGATTCAGAGGCATCCCCCCTCCGGGTGTATGGAGATATTCTGGTGACCAGTTATATCTGTCACTGATGGACTACTTTCTATTATAGTACATAAGTGTGTTCTCTTTGCACTGGATTTAGGAATGCAGTTCACAGCCTGACCCTATGCATTCTTGCTTGGAAAGAAGTCTGCACTGGATTTCAATCTTTGAATTTCTGGCCTTTTCATACTATTCCTTAACCTGCTCCAAGATTCACTTTTAAGCACAATTATTCCTTTAAAAACTGCATTGCTATAGCAAAATGTTTGCTTACTTTATACTTGGAGTGTTTTAATGCTAAAGAGCCATTTGATCATCAAAAAGCCATACCAAATGGCTGGGGTACATTTTCCATAAAAATATGTACAGTATATGGTCCAATATTAGATAACTTGTACTATAAAGGTGAAGTAAAGGTTTCCCCTTGACATTAAAGTCCAGTCATGCCTGACTCTAGGGGGTGGTGCTCATCTCTGTTTCCTAGCCGAGGGAGCCAGTGTTTGTCCACAGACAGTCTCCGTGGTCATGTGGCCGGCATGACTAAACACCGAAGTGCACGGAACGCTGTTACCTTCCCACCGAAGTGGTACCTTTTTATCTACTTGCATTTGCATGCTTTCGAACTGCAAGGTTGGCAGGAGCTGGGACAGTGCAACGGGAACTCACCCTGTTGTGCAGATTCGAACCGGCAACCTTTCGATCAACCAGCCCACCAGCACAGCAGTTTAAACCACTGTGTCACCTGCATCCCAATAACTATACAATAACTTGTACTATAGAGTACTATTAATGTAACCTCTGCCGTCAACCCATTGGTAGCTTTAGGAAAGCCTTCCTTTCTTAGCCTTTCTGGATTGTTAACAACTGCAATATAGAATATCCAAAGTATTTTGGAAACTTTAATGACTGATTTAGTGACTGATTAAAAAGATTTCTAACTCACTTTTAAGGGGGTACCCCTCCAAAGTCTGTACACACATACACCAGTAACAAAACATAAAAAATTATAAAGCAACCCCACTAATGAAATGAGCAGCAGCAAATAAACTCAGGAAACAACACATAAAGAAATGTGGACTGAAATACTTAAAGACATTTTCAAGATTCTCTCAAATTCAGTATCAAAGGTATCATGTTCATCTCCCTGGGGAAGAAACCTATAAATGCTAAATGTACTTACCGTTGTTAATAGAGACATACATGTACAGTATGGTTAAACTTTCAAATGGCAGTTCACGCAGCTACAATGGATTTTGGACTGCATAAGCCCTTGTTATAAATGTGGAGCTCTTTTGATACTGATCAGTGAGACAAAGGCTACAAGAGATGTGGAAAGTAGATAGAGTGCATTGCAGCTGGAGAAAAGAGTTGGTCAAATACTTTTACACTTCAGGAATTTTCAGAGATTAGACACAATACTGGTTTTTACCAAACTTCTTTTGGGTGGATTTATAGGCGACTTGGCTGGTAAGTGTTGGATAATTGGATGCTATATGAATGGCTATGGACATGATTTAAACATTTTACTAAAGATAAAATGTCTTGTGAAAGGCATTGGTCATCTTGTAGCTTCACAATGCTCACAAAATGTTTAATACAATAAGAACTTCCCAGACTAAAGCTTGTTTTCTGCAGGCAGGAGCAGTGGGGAGTGTTTTTTTCTTCTTTCTCTACTGCCCTGCTAAATGTGCTATCCTCAGCTTTCCCTGGCCAGCAATAATGAATATGGAACATCTTCCTTTGTTCACCTATCTTGTCTTTGATCCATAGATCCTCTGCATGACCTTTTTTGTGACCACATGTCACATGTTTGTGCTGTTTGGTTTACTGACCTCCATTTTGCAAGGTCAGCACCGACTGTCAAAACGGAGTATTCCTTTCTCCCAAACCATTTAATGAAGTCACTGAGCACACTGTTGTCTGTTTTTAGGAAAGAAAAAGATTTATACATGTGTAATATATACCTTTCATAATTATGACAGAAGCAAACTTAATTAGCACAATAGCCAGTGCTCAGCTTTGCGTAGCAGGGCTTTTCTTGGCAGGGTTCAGCCCTAAAATTTTATTCAACAGTATAGAGGATGTTCTGATATTCAGAGTGCATTATCCTCCACACAGAATAACTAAAACCTGCTGCTCAGCTTCTGACAGGAGAGTACAGGGCTTCCAAATCTGATGACCTGGTTTCTAGACAAGCATGAGATCAGTATAATTCCTCTAGGTTGGAGATGCTAGCAAGGGACTGTAGCATACAGGGAGTTCAGATTTGTTTCTGAAGTATTAATCATACCTAACCAAAGTTCCGTGTTAAATTAGTGGGTGAAGCATATACGTGTTTTGGCAAAGTTAAGGTGGCATCTCTGTGTGCATGTGATTATGCTTGGCTCGGGATTACAAAATCTTTGTGCAAAACCAGGAAAGGCCAGACTTTTTTCTGACTAAACATGCTTAGGATTGCACCCTATGGCTTGACACTTCAGCTTAAGGCTGACAAGGAAAAATCACAATATCTCCAGGCAGATTTCTGTAGGCCAAGAGTTCAAAGTCTGGCTGTGGCGGCCAAAAAATCTCCTAAACAAAGCCCCCTGAACAGACAGGAAGATATCGACAGTCCAGTTAGCTGCAATAATACAGGTTCCATTAATCTTCATTCTGACTAGCTGTTAGAATGGACATTAGACATCAGCCTGCTATCCTCTCTTAACCTGCTGTCCTCAAGTGCATTCAATGTTGAAGTTATATTTGACTTCCAGTCTGGTCAACTCCTGTAAGTGGAATGGAGTGGATATTTTTTTCTTATACTTCTAGCAGTAAATTTGTTGGGCCAACCCTGAGGATGACTACTTTTGTGCCCAGGTTGAGGAGTTCTTGGAGGCTACTTTGAGAAGTATATTAGCGGAGTAAATAGAGTAGTTTCCTTATAACAATAGCATTGCATATAACTAGGTACACATATGGAACGGAAGGAGAATATAATTAATATCAGCATGGGCAACGTAAACTGATCTCAGAGTAATATAATACAAGTGGTGCTAGATCCATTCCAACTTTAGTTTTGAGACAGAAATGTATTTGGTTGCCTTTGTAGAAATGGAGGACAGCCCTGCTAATTTGTTTGAACCTCTTTGATACCAACAATTACGGTATCCTTCTGTATCAATCCATGTTGGATGTAAGAAGACACGTTACAGTGGCTTTGGAAGGTGGTGCTTAGAGAATTCTGTTCCATCCTGCAGCCATTGGCCTAGCTTGTTCTAGCTTGTTCCCTGTGCTTTTCAACATCTGCATGTCTTACAGGGTTTCCTAATTAAATCGGTGTGCAATAAAGGAACAATCTTGATGCCAGAGTGATGCTTAGGATTCCAACAAAGTTGCCAGTTCATCCATCTCACTTTGTGCACATTTCCCGCATTGTGGGATGTAAACATCTTGTACTGTGTGGTGTAGGTCATATGTAACTACATAAACACAAAATAGTAATTAGCTTTGTGTCAGCACAAAGGCATCAACATGTGATTCGGTCCTGTTGAAGCAGGTCTTGGCATAACACAGCATTGCACTATCTTCAAATGGTTCTTATGAATATATGCTGATTAATTTTTTGGTTCTTTGCAGGGTGAGCATAAAGAGATGATTTTAGTAACAAGAATGTGTTTTAGTAGCAATGAATCAGGTAAAACATACTTAGGTTAGAAACAAGACCCACTTATGCAGACAAAATGCTCTTTAACTTGAGGATTATACAGTGTTTATGAAAGACGTATGAAAATGCACTGCCAGAATTATTTGCAGTCACTAAATTATGCTCCCTCATGTAATGACATAAATGATAAAATTGGTTATGAAATGAAAAACCATGCAACAGAAATGAAAAGGCATGCTGTGTGTGCTAGCAGTGCCTCTATGGAACTCATTACAATCTCTCTGTTAGCTGATGAAAGCACCAAGGAGATGAGTTGAACCAGAACTTATCTTTTAATCCGTCGATCAAGTTCACCTTCATGCCACTGTTGCTGCTGGTATCCAAAGGTTATTGAAAATTCAGTATTTCAGAAACCATCTACATATGTAAAGAAAGCCATTAGTGCATGCAGGCAAGATACACAGGAAATTCTCCCTTAACTGATTTTAGATGGAACTTTTGCAAATTCTAGCCTTTTTGTTCAGCTTTCTGTCCATCCACAACTTCCTTTGAAGAAAGGTACCTTTGGCAAACATTTTGGTTGCACCCAGCTGAACTTGTGATTTCTCTTGATATTTAGCTAATGAATAGACCCAGCTTTACACAGGTTTGCCGGATACAGTGAAGGCTTCAAGTACAGTTGTGCAAGTTTGGACACATTGTGGCTGCCCTGTTTGAGCAAAACCACACACACTGACTGCTCAATGACTGCACCTGCCACTGACTGCACCTGCCATGGCACAGTCTTAGGGACCTAGTCTCTCCAATAACCTGAGGGTGACTATCCAACAGTAGCAGGGAGCAGCGTGCCATATAACACTGTCGCTTGGACTGTGTCAACTGCATAGCTACATGCTGAAGATGCTATGACAGGGCATTTGAAGATGATATACATAACATTAATACATAAATGAAATCACCAACGATAGCAACCCTCTCTAATACAAGCCAGCTTTTGAGTTGCGCTGGGTGTGGGTTAGAGGACTACTTTTGAGAAACAGATTATAAGATACCTCTAGGCACATGAGACATGTTGAGTAGACATGCTGTCCACAAAATTACTCAGGTATCTACCCATTTTCCTGGGTTCCAGACATGTTGATGCTTCTGAGTACCACCAAAACCCACTATACAGTCACAGAGAAGCCTAGCATATTTCCTGCTCCCAACTTTCCACTAGGGCATGTGCTTGCCAGATTAAAAAGATATAATAACTAGTAGCAACCTGACAAGCACATTCATGGATCTGTAGGTCTTATTAACTACTCTTCCTGCTTTGCAGATTAGTTGGTATCTGAGATTCCATCCCCAAGAAGTGACATCCACACTTCAGACGGAGGAAACAAGGAAGAAGAGGATGAAAAGGAATGGCAGAGGGGGAAGTCTCTGTTTACTGATCAACAATCAGAAGTGGGGACTGTCTGGAAATTTGCTGTCTAGTTTGGCTACATGGTTATGGGCATCAAGGAACAGCTGCCATATTGCTGTTAGCAAACCTGGGTGAACCTGGGAGTATGTACCACTTGCAAGGCTTGCCTGAAATGGATGACCGGTAGGATGGATGAGGAGGGCTTCCTCAATAGCTCTGCCTCTCACAGCAGAGTATGGGATGGAGACAGCAGCAGCAGCTTACAGCAGCAGCAGCTTAAGGCTCTGTTAATCCTTTAGCATGCATGTCTGAGGCCTAAGGGGAGGCAAGCCAATTCCAAGATGCTGATGGTATACAGTACATTTTACAGTTCTGCAAGGCATCCCAGTTAAACAGAAGTGCTCCATCTAAATTGTGTTTTGGAACAGCCTGACTGCTTGATGGAATGTACAATTTGCTAACTCAAAGGAGATACAAAATGTAACTTATTTGTAATATGATAATTAAATATTAAGTATGCTAAGTTTCTTTTTTTAAAACATAGCACATTGTTAAGAGATCTTATATATCTTCTAACTTCTACTTCCAAATAAGTGCATTACTGAAGGAACTGTATGAATACCTGGCAAAGTAATGACCCTAAAGATTTATGTTTGGTGGCACGGACAGGATCATAGGGAGATAAAAACCACCAATCAGTTCTGCTGTAATTAATGTAGAATATGAAGCTGGGAGATGGTCAATGATGTGTTCAATAACTTGTGCAGACTTCTATTTCTCAATAATGCTTATCTTTCTAAGGCACATAGTTAATTTCTTCAGTAGTCTGTAAATTATTACAGAAATTACAAATCTGCCAGAAAATCAATACAACTAATTGTAAATTAATAGATTTCTAAGTGTGAAGGAGTGTGCAATAATGCAGATGAGTTCCTCAAGGAATACACAAGAGTGGGACTGGGTACTGTGAGCCTCCAGCTGCTTTATGTGACATCTTCAAGTGTAAACACATTTCTTTTTCTTCCCCTACTGATTTAGTCTGCCACAGCAACAAACAACATTTCCATTAGCCTCCTACTGTTAAATCTCAGAGTAACTATAATCACAAAACATCCAACATGCAAACAAACTAATAGAGCAGCAACTGAGGTCATCATCCATCTTCATCCTACAGTCGGATTTTTGGGTTCATCCAGGGTTTGATTTTAAATTATTTCTGCAGTCTTAAACAGTATTTGATAAAGAGAAATTAAGTGATAGGGATGTGCAATGATAAATTGTTAAAGTTTTGGATGTTCTGACCATACAAAAGTATCTGTTATCTTCATGTTAGTCCATTTTTAAATATTGAGTTCCAGCTCTGAACCAATAGGTTATATAACATCTTTGTTGTGGGGTGGGGCAGAATCAGATCCTGAAATGAAGCTTTCTCCAAATGGGAAGCTTTAAACAAATGGACTATAACATTTTCTTTTATTGCTCTTTTATTTCCACATCTTTCACAGAACATATGCTTCTTTCCTGTGTTACAACCCACACAACGAAAGCAAATCTGAGGTGGGGGAAGCTTTATTTAGTGTTTATTTATATCAACCATAATTTGGACTAAAATGGTTTTTCTACTTAGGGTAAGAGAACATGCTTTGTTTTTATATAATTGCAGTGATCACTTGATAACCAGAATTTGCACATTTATTTCAGTGCTACTAAATGCTTTGCACAGCCTGCTTGTCATATAATGTTCAGCAGAAAGAGGCATATGTCTTCCAATATTCTCCATATGAAAATAACCAAAGAGGTATAGAATAGAAATGCTTGTTTCTGAAACCTTGAATTTCACTTGGTAATGGGTGGTCATTTCAGACAAAATATCTCTTGTGTTAAAATAAAGAGCATGTGCAAAAATTGATATATAAGACATAAATTTAAAATTGGCTCAGGAGTATTTACCAGGAATTAACTTGCTTTAAGTGGTTCTACTAAGGATGAATGAATCTGTCAGTTCAGGCTTCTCAGGTTTTCACATTATTTTCAATATTAAGTTAGGTTTAGTTTGAGTGTTTTAAATTTGTTGTTTAGTTGCAAAGTTGTGACCCCATGGACAACATCTCTCCAGGCTCTCCTGTCCTCCACCATCCTTCAGAGTCCACCCAAGGCCACACCCACTGCCCCAGTGACCCCATCTAGCCACCTCATCCTCTGCCGTCACCTTCTCCTTTTGCCACCAATTGTTCCCAGCGTCAAGGTCTTCTCCTGTGAGTCCTTCCTTCTCATTAGGTGGACAAAGTTTCATCTTCAGTATCTGGCCTTCTAAAGAGCAGTCAGGGTTGATTTTCTTTATGATTGACTGGTTTGATCTCTTTGCAGTTTTAATACTGCTGTCCTGTAATAAGATTACCTATGAGACCTGCCAATGAAGTCTATTGAGCTATTGGGTACAAAGACATGGCCTGCTCCGTGGTGGACTCCTCACTGTGGAACTCTCTCTTAAACCTGACATTGTAATTTGTATTTTTAAATGCTTAAAGATGTTATTCTTCTTATTTGATCGGTGTTACTGTGGCTTAAGAAGGGGACAGCAGAGAATGAGGTGGCTAGATGGTGTCACTGAAGCAGTTGGTTTGAGCTTGAGTGGACTTCAGGGGATGGTGGAAGACAGGAAGGCCTGGAGGAATGTTGTGCATGGGGGACAGACACGACTTCACGACTAACAACATCAGCAACTGTGGCTTGGGAGAGGGATTAAACATTAGGTCATTTTATCATTTTATGATTGGTTTTGGATAGTATAATTGATTTTTGGATAATGACCTTGCAGTTGTGTTTGTTTTTATGACTGAAAAAGCTTTGTGGCCTTTAAGGGTGATATCTAGATACAAACAAACAATAAATAAATAAAGTATTGTATCAAAAGTACTTTTTGCAATGCTTGGTCAATCAGCACTGTGACTACAGAATTAAGCCGAAAGGTTGTAAAGGAAACACATGTGCCTTGCAATCCTACAGAGCTTCCTCCAGTGCAATTGCTAAGGCTCTGTAGGCTGGGCCCTGTGTATGCGTATTGAAGGTGGGAGATGGGACCAAGCAGGGGTGCTTGATGGGGGTCAATTTAGTGTACTGATGTATGAGAGGAGATGGATTGGAAGGCTAGCCAAATAAGGGGAATATGGCCTCAGCAGCTAATGACTATGCTGTATTCTGGCATTGCTCCCAACCACAGGTTTGGTGGTTGCCCTGTCAACCTGCTGTTATTACTTGCCAGACTGATGCACTTTAAGAGCTCCCTCATGCATGATTTAATAGTTGATGAGGCGACCAGCCTGGCTTGTATAACCACAACCTGGGAAGGTGAACAGTCTATCCCAACTCTGCCCATCTGGAGCTCCAGAGAACATCAGAGAAGACTGGAGGTCCAGGGAAGAGTGGGTTGCATAGTCTATAGGAATGCTCTCCCCAGGCACCCTTTTCGTCTGATTGCTCATCCATCTTGTGCTGGGCATGAGGGACAGATTGGGGATTCTGTCCACCCTGCAACCCAACAGTCTCCCTTCCTGAGCAGATATTATCTGAGCTGCAATGTTGAGTTTCCCCAGACAGCTGGTCCTGGGAGATTTTAGCATTTAGATGGAGGTACCCTATCTAGGGCAGCTCAGTATTTCATGCAAGGAGGAAGGGAAGAAAAGGCAGAAGAAAAAAAAGAGAAAATCTGACTGTGTAAAATCCTTAATTATTAAAATGATGACTAAATAAAAAGGTCTTTACCTGGTGCCGGGAAGAGTAGAGAGTCTTTAAATGTATGTTGAACATCTTGTCAAAATAATGATATGTAACAATAATAACATGACATTTATTTTTACTATTCCGACAGATACTGTGCTATTCTTTATGCATTCAACACTGTGTTCTGACATTTAGCAATGGTGCATAGTTTATTCAAAATTAAACTATGCCTTGTTCAAAATTGGTGGAATAATTTAGTCATTTATTGGTTCCTCTGAATTTATTCCAGTGCAGTGGGGCACAGAGATACCAAAGAAACATTGTCCACTATCTCACATGTAAAATAGTTTAATTTACTGTTGCATGTAATATAAAGATTCTGTAAGCAGAAATGAAATTGTTTGAGATTTATGTTCTTAAATATCTTAAAGCTGAACTCTGAAAGTTGTTTTGAGAATTTTTTCAGTGCGAAGGCAGAGCTTTGGTGTAGCAGATCAAATCTTTCATGAAACTGTGCTTCCCAGCCATACCTTTTTTGCAGCTACTGCATCTTCAGTGGTGATGTCAGCATCAGTGCTGTTTGCTGCTGCTTGGTCCCACATGGTGACATTGTGAAACTACTCAGAAACAAGGCAGGATGCCTTCAGTCTGACATACAGAAAAACCACTGAGGAAGTGCAGAGTATTAAGCACTCACTTTGTCTCCATTTGTTCCCACAATGATTAAAATCCCCCTGTGAACAAAGTGTCGAGCTTTGTGGGTATAGTTCATTTTGCCATTCTGCAAATTCTGGATTTATTCACTTTTAATGTTTGTCAGACCCTTCATCCATATCACAAGGTAGATATCTTTAGAACAGTTGACTAGTTTCAAAATAAAGCCTTAGGTCATTTGCAGTTGGCAATCTAATCAAGTCATCTGACCTCACTGAAGTGAGCAATGGACTGTATTCCACAAAATCATGTGCCATTAAAATACATTAATCCTTAAGGCACCCCAAAACACTGTTGAATTTGCTGCAGTTGACTGGACTTAGATACTGGTTATGTTCATACATAACGCTAAGGAACATCTCTTACCTTGAGTCCAGTAGTTACACATTCATGAGGTAACTACTTACGAGTAGTTTCTGTGCAACTCCATCTTTCCTCCTAACAGCAGCATGTACCTCATCAGCCCCCACAGCTGGGAACCAGTTTCAGTGCACACTGTCCCTGCCTGCATCACCTCCCTCTCCCCCATTGGCCCACACATTCCTCTGAGCATGTTCTCAGCTGGCCATCACTACTTCTTATTCTGCAGACCCCCCTTCTAATCATTAGGGTCGCATAGTAGCTGAGCAGGAGCAATAGAGCAGCGATCAAGAAGGAGTACCACACACGGCCATCCCAGCAATTGCTGCTGCTGGAGGTGCTGTCTGGCTCCCTCCAGGGTCATGCTCCCTGATATTAGACCAACCTGCCTGCCACTCTGCCCCCTCGTCCCCTCTCTACTTTGCCATTTCACTGCTCTCTCTGCTCACCTCCTCAACCATTTGATGCTTTATTTCCTGTCGGCTTGACTCCCTCACCTCTTTGCTGCTCGCCATCCTGCCAGCCTCACAAAACAGGCGTCTCTCTTGCATGGTAGTGGTCAAGAGGTGAAGAGGCGTGAAGTGTTGAGGTGGCAGAGTAACAAAGAGGTGAGGGGCAAGAGGCTGGAGCAGCGAGTATGGCAGTGGCAGGACAGCCGAGGCCTGGGAGGAAGGACAAGTGTGAGGGTGGCCAATCAGTGCTCTGCTTGTCAGCAACTCAGCTGTTACTGGGTGACAGGGCAGCAAAAATGGCAGCTGGAGCAGTCAGAGCTGCCACAGCCACTCCTACTGCTAAACCTGCAGCAAGCAAGAGAACATTGTAACGGGCTTCACACAGAATGAAAATCAATGCTGAAACTGTACAAACCTTACAACAAATCAGTGTTTTACCATGTGTCAGATATTCACACATTACAACAAGCAATTACTTTGATGACTTGTCATAATTTGCGAATACTGCCAGTGTATGACTTTTTTTTTCTAGCTAAAACAGGAAAGAATCCTGTGGTGCCTTAGACTAAGGACTGTATTCTGGAATCAGCTTTTATATACGGTGTCTACTTAAACAGTGTCAAATTGGCCTGTTGGCACACACACGCTGCAGAGTGTGCTGGGTGTGGAGAACTGTGCTGTCAGAAGGACTTGAAAAACAAAAAGTGGAGACAGTGATGATTACCTTTACAGTTGCATTCATAAAACATCATTGGGTGATAGCAATGGAGTGGTGAGCCAATGGTAATTAATTAATTCAGACCACCGGAAATATTGTTGACTCTCTTGATGAATTGTCCTTCACAGTACAATTTCACAGTAATATCGATCTTTGAAATTCCTTGGTTAAAGTATTGCCACCTTAAATTCTTTGACGGAGTGTTCTGGAAGGGTGAAGCATTGCCTACTGGATAATATGATCGTGTCATTTCTTATGTCAGATGTGTGTTTATTTGTTTACATAAAAACTGGTCTGTGTTTCTCATATGTAGGATGCAGAAAGTCATTACTGGCAAATGATATTGGCTTACATTGGAAAATAAGCATGTGCCTAAACACCTGAGAAGCATTATTAGATCCTATAATAGTGTTGTCAGAATAGATATGGGAAGAGGATTGGCATTTGTATATGCCACAGAATCTAGCTCCTTCATATTGTAGTATACAAAACAGCTATACAGCACTTCTCTGCTAAGCAAGTCTTAGTACTTTTAACCCAGTGTACTTCAGTTAATGGTTTTAAAAGTGTTAATAGTATATCTACATCTGTGTGAGACCTGCTGTTAGCTCTAATGAAACTTTCTGCCTTCACATCATTTTGTACTAGCTAATATGTTAGGAAGGAGGAGAATCTGGCAAACCTCCAGTGAGGTACAGTGCTGTGTCATTTCAGGAAAGGAATAGATTTGATTATCTTAATCAAGAAGTAGCATGCTTTAAAAATGCTTTAGGTACATCCTGTTTTCAAAATGGTTGAAATGAGAATATGAAAAAATACTTATTAAGATTGAATAATTTTAATATTAAAAAGATAGACCACACATCTTTCTTCAGAATGGTAGCTTGGATTATCTGAAATGTATAGTGTCTTGGATGTTCCTGAGCAGGATGGAATGACTTGTTTAAGAAGACATTGCTCAACATTTTAATAAGGGAAATAAGTAATCATTCTTAGATAGTCTGACCTGATGTATAGAAACCAACTATTATGTTCTGAGAATGTTGAATGGGGCTGGTTTATCATTGGTATACAGGATATGCATAGGTTTTGCTTGAATAAATGATGATGCCATCTGAAGGAGTGCACCGGTGCTTTCAGAAGTTGTAGAACCGTTTTTTGTTCTCTACTTCCATCAGATTACTTATCCTTCATTGTAGAAATAGCCCTTTAGAGTTAAATTACTGCTGTAGAGTTAATTATTTGTCTAAGTACTTGAAGTTTTTCTTTAAGATCCTTTTAACAAAATATTTCAGACATAGTAGACACAAACACCTGTGGGGGAAAAAATCCTGCTATTTTGTTTCATTAATGACTGTCATGGACAAAACACTGGAGACAAACAATTATTCATAAAATGCCCATTGAAAGATTTTGTTGGCCTTCAGAAATACAGCTGAGTGGAGAAAGTCATTAAAGAACTTGCCAAAGCTTTTATAATGATTTGAATGACACGTAGGGAACAAAGAGAGATGGACTTGCTGAATATACTTTATGAGTAGATGTGTCTTCAACGTGCCTACTTTGATCTGGTAATTTCATGCTCAAAAGCTCCCTGAAGAAAAGTTGCTAACTGCATCAGTCTGAAACTACTAACCTTGCTTTTTTAAGGGACCTACCTGCTAAAATTCTAATCATGGAAGAGCACGTGGTTCCTCCCTCTTTTGTAATTAGGAAAAGAAACTACACACTACACTACAATGTGAGACACATTGTTCTAGATTCCTTCTTTTATGTTTTTTAATAATGGATTTTTGTTAGGGAGGGTTTTTGGTGGATGGGAGGAGGATTCAAAAGAACGATGCTAGATGAGCTGAACATACCTTTTTCATGTTAGGATAAAAGATTCTAGAGGCAGACACAACTTCCTGAATATACTATAAATATGTGTTTGAGGATTCTTTCATTCCTTTCAACTCTTTGATTCCACTAAGCCAGCATTGTGGGATTCTTATCTAAATTCAGAAAGAAAAAGCTTTCTCAATTTTTCTCTATTAAAAAAAAGAATCCATGGTTCAGATATATTGTAACATGCAAGCTAGACAAAAAGCATTATAACTTGATCACACTGCTTTCAAAGGATGGACCGCTGTGGGCAGCCTTTTACATGTCTTTTTCACAGTCTATTTCTAAAAGTTGTATGACTTTATAGTTAGACAGTAGTTTGTCTTTGAGAACCAATGAACTTCTGAGTGAACAGTGAGACAGAATTTTCAATAGCATTGTACCAAACAAATTTAATCCCATTACTAACATTTTATTTATTTTTAAGGACAAACCTTTTTGTTACTTCTCATATAACTTACTCTTTTGTTCAGAAATATTCACAGAAAAATAGAAAGTTTGAAGTGCCTTGGAAGTTAAGAGAGCAGTCCCCCTTCACATTCATCTATGGACAAAAGTTACTAGTCACTTCCCCATTTATTCTGTCAGCAATCTTCCTTCTGTTCTCATGGAAAATATCTGTTCTCATGGAACATCTGTGTCCCTGATGTCATGCAGAACAGACCAGTCAGACCTCCCCTGCTCAACAACATACAGTGATATATGCTTAACATTTATATATATATGGGTGTGGGTGTATGTGTGCATTGTTAAAATAGTATAACTACAGTTAGCATGACTTTAAAAACAGAATTGAGCTTTCAGATTAGTGTGTTTTCCCATGTGCTTCTATAAAGAGAATAATGTAGAGTCATTCCTATGTATGTTTCCATGGGAACAATGAAATGTGTTAAACAATAATTCATGGCTGCCTCTGTTCTGTGAATGCTGGAAATTGTACCCTGGAATTTGTGAAGCTGACATCACATGCAGAGAGAACTCCTTCCTTGCTAATTAACTGCTGTTTCAATGTTTTATTGATTTTTATAGTTTAATTGTTTATTCTGTTTTATTGTATTAATGTGCTTAAAAATAGCCCTGGAATCATGGAAGAAGAGTGGTCCAAAATCCTATAATTAATTAACTAGATACCTAGCTAGCTAATCGCACTCCCCTGTGCAGAGTTATGTCTGTTTGTAATATAAAAACCAGAGCTAAATTTCCTGATTTAAGTCAGCCTGCCAAAGCCTTGTGCCCTTCAGATATGTCAGACTACTGCTAGCTGGCAGATGCTGGAATTTACTCTGATGCATCTGGAGGATACAGCTTGGGAACACTGATGTAAATATACCCCACCCATCCCTGCCTCAAAGAACTGGGGCTCTTGGGAGCTGTACACTTGTGTGGATTTCTGAATCTTAGTTAACATCAAACACATTTCTGTATTGATTACCTCATTACATTTAAGCAAGGCTGCATCTGATTTCAGTCAATGGCTCTTAGTAAACTCTGGTCAGCAAGCTGTGACAGAACAACTTTCATGTGGTCTTTAGTAACCCTAATTGCCTGCATTCATCATATCCTCAGAGATGTCTTAGTAAGCACTGACAAAATCCATTCAGAATTATGTCTGCATGATCACATTTAGTACAGCATCAATATAATAAAATCCTGCAGAAAATGAAGGAAGTGTAGCTGCCTCTGATAAACCTGTTATTAGAAGGAAACCTCTACTCTAGAGCAATCCCATTATTAACAAATGTGGAAGATCACTTGTCACCACAGGAAATTTCTTTCTGCACTTCCACTGCTGCCAAGGTAACTGGTCACTACATGTGAGTCAGAACAGATCAAAGTAAAATGAATGTAAAAACATATATATAATATTCTGTTAAACAAAAATAAAGCAAGCATATTGCTTTAGATTGCTCTTACTACGTTAAAATGGGTTTCCATACAGTTACTTTTACCACCAGTCTAGTGTTAGAAGCCCAGTTCCTAACCCTAATGAAACTTAAGGCAGTTCCCCTATTAAGCTCTACCTCAGTTAACTCAGAGATCTAAATAAGAGGAAGTCCTGAAAGGACATCTCTCTCTGGTATGGTTTAACTTTATCTTGGAACCTTCAATGCTTGTCCTAATGCATTCATCTTGGTCCAGCAGCTGCACAGTTTTCAGGCTCCAGCTCCTCCCTCGAAATGCTGCTCTGTGTATTCTCAGTTCAGTTTCCCAATCTTGCAGCAGGTCTTTTTCCTGGCCACTATCTTCCCCAGACTCCCCAGCCTTTCTCAAGGCCCTGTCCTGTCAACCCCTTTTCAGATAAACTTTCCAGCAGACTGTTCCAGTAGCCTATGATCAGTTTCTTCTATTCTTTCCATTCAGTGGTCTCCAGTCAATCAGTTTTGGTTTGCCCAGCATTATCACCTCTGCGTAAATCCAGGCCAATGGGCATCATGAGAATGTTCAGTTATTCTCAGACAGGTGGCATCCATGTCAATCATACATGAAGACAGAAACCTGGCTTCATTTTACCCACAGACCATTTTTACTGTCCTCAAGCATAAGATTCCAGTAAAAGGCAAACATTTTTCTTCTAGTGCTAATTTATTCCGTCCTTTAGTCATTGTAACAAAATCTAACAATCAAATTTTTACTGAGCTTTGCCTCAGCTTCTTCATACTATTCTGGTTATCCTGAAAAATATGTACTTCAACACATGAATGGACAACAGGGCTCTTCCATGCTGTAGTCCTCCCTGCCCCATGCCATGCAAATGATACTATCTTACCCTGTCCAGGCTTCAAATATGAACATTTGGAAGAGGCCTGGGAGCACATCTCCTGAGAGTACAAATGTTTTTCCTTAGAAAGAGGGGTCATGCATCAAAGAGCACTCCTCATTAGACTGGTTATGTAAGCCCTTGTATGCATATGTGGTATAGATATCTACACATACACATATCAACATTAAATATCCAACAGTAAAGCAATCTAGGTGAGAGTACATAGACATACATGGACACAAATTCTGGTTTCTCCATTAGAATTTTAGGAAGACTCAAAAATGTCTGATGCCTTCATCATCATAATTCAGTATGAGGCATGATTCACTATGGGGATGGTAGAAATGGGGTAAGACCTACAAGTAGGCCATATCATATGAGCACTCTCTTTTGGAGGTTGAGGCCCCATCAGTGAGGATGTTCAAGGAAAGATTGGAAACCACATGTTAGGGATTACATGAGAGGAGCCAGTTGGAGCTGGGGGGTCAGACTAGATGGCCCAGAGGGAACCTTCTAACCCACTTTGTTTCTGTGTTTTGGAGGAAGCCTTGCTGGCTTGATATCTCAGATGAGGTTATGTCATGCAATACATTTTCAGCACGATACAATGCAAATTCGGTAGGTTCATTTTGCAGGGTGAGAAGACAAGTAGCCAAGATAGCAATTATACTGCCTAAGCTTACAGCTTCAGGTGGATAGCATGGTTCTCCTATGGACTATAAGGGTCAAACTACATGCCATATTAAATACATAGCATGTAACTCTGCTATTGGCTTTACTTGAAAGTAAGCTCAAAAGTCCCAGTTCAGCTTGTGACTGCAGGACATGCAGAAAGGAGATGTAATGCTTTCATCCCCCCAATACAGTACTGAGAAAGATCAGCCCCCATTTCATGCCCCAGTTAAGAGTTAGAAAAACTTACTTCAGCACTGTTGATAATAAGGACTCAGTGGAGAGCCCCCTGCCAGTCTTGAGGCTTCAGTAGGTCTGCGCCTACCAGCAGGAAATGAAAATTCTTGCTGTGACAGGAAATGCAAGAAATACTCCTTACTTTTAAGGAGCTGCAGTTGTTCTGAGAGAGCCATTGTTATCCATGTTGTCATCCTTGGCAAGTTTTGCAAATTTTTTACATGGTACACATATGTTAACATGGTAAACAGGTGCATTATTGTTTGACCAGAGACAATAGTTTTCTATGGAAGGAAGACTGCTTCTATCATATCACTGTCAACTTTTTAACCTGCAGTTTTAGACTTTTAGATTTTACTATTTCCTGTGCTAAATGAAGATGGAACTTCACTCTCCCCTTAACTTAGGAAAGCCATTATTCCACTTGAAGGAGTATTCTCCATTCCTTTTCATTCCAACTTTGTCAGTTCTTTTCCTCGGTGCTGCTTCTCTGGGTGCAGAGAAGATGGAGTGATAGAGCAGTGGGAGGGTTGGGGGAGACATTCTGTTCCAAAAGCTGAAAGATCAATCAGTTATGGAAGAATTGTGCAAGTTCAGATATTACTATGACTGTTCAGTTTTCTTGTTACTTCATAAACCATTTTCAAACCTCTTTAGATGAAAGGTAAAGTAGCTTAGATTCATATTCCATATTATCATTATGAAAACATACCATACAGCTAAAATTGTCTAGGGTGTGTGGCTGCACACGCATGTGAGTGCATGTGTGCACATGCGCATGAATACACACACACACGTACGTATTTTGTGTTACTTTTGGAATGTTGCTTCTGAAGAGCTGTTTTAAAACCATTTTTCTTTTCTTTTCCAGGTAAGTGGAAGTTTTCTCGTTCATTGCTGCTGTGAGAGTGTTTGATTACTGCGGTAAGTGCTCTTCATGGAGTGATTATACTGATCTGCTTCTCTCTATAAATTAGTGCTATCCAGGGAGCCTGGCTAGTTAAAGCTTACTGAATCCCTTTGTCTACTCTGGTATTTAACTTTACAGATTTTATCGTATTTGAGTTGCTTTTGGCATTCTTCAAATATAAATTCACAGCTGGTCTTCTAAGGTTTTCTAAGCATAAAAAACTGGAATTTCATATATCCTGTTAGTTATATGAAAGGAAAGCATTTAGTTCTCTGCATGCAGTATACTGTTCACAGCACTGCTGATTTTCACTAGCAACCATCAACTGTAGTAGCGTTAGTAGTGTTTGTTAACATTAGATTCCCTTGGATTTCATATTAGTGCTTCTGATTGGTTGAATATTACCTATTGACATCTTTTGAGTGTCTGCGTTATGAGTTGTTACCTAAAAATAATGTATATTTAATTATAATGTGAGTATATTGTTAATATAACACTGGGAGGTACATCCAGACCTAGTTGGTGTTACTTTGTGATGGCATATTATTATTCATTAGTTGCTCTGGCACATTTTGTTCTGTCTGTTTAATATGTTTGGCTTTCTGTATAAATTAAATTCTTGTAGGTGCAAGAAAGGGGAAAAAGATAAACAGCAGGACTCTGCTTGGCTGAATTTAAACACTTTTAGAATGAATACATGCAAATATATTTCCTGTTAAACAGGTTGGACATGACAACATTCACTTTCCTTCCGCATTTAAGAAGGAAACTGCTACTGTCATCAATATAATTTTATACCATACCTGACAGGTATTCCACAACAAACTAGCCATTAGTCATATTTGTCTATCCAACTTTCTGTAGGACTGCGATGAGCTATTAGCTGGATATCAGTGGACTACAAAAGGGCTTTATTCCTTAGTAAAGAATGCTATTAGTCTATCTGTTCCTGGATTTTATGCAGTGTTGCATCATAATAAACTAAAACCAGAATGGAACTTTAAATAGGTGTCAGGAAATTAATGATATTTCAGCTCACTAAGGTTCTCCAAACATCAACTCACTGCTTGAGTTGTACTCACATTTGTGGTTGTTGCTTGGTTGGCACAAACAGGAAAAGTATGCAAAACATACATATGGTTTATATTCATTTTATTGAATATAAAACTTGTGCAGATTTCCCAAAATTGCATGAATTTCCCCAATGAACTGTAACATGGGAGATTTAAAATTGGCATGTTTTGAGAAAATTATACATTTTGATGAAGATACAAATTTTATGAAGTTGCACATATTTCATGTACACATTTTTGTGGTTATGAAGGCAACTTTAAAAACTAATTCAGAGAAAATGTGTTCCCACTCACATTCAGAATTACAAATAGAGTGTTTCTGAGTAATTTGTGAATGAAAACAAAATTCTCATGCATTCCTAATTTTAATCTTCTTTAATCTTCAGCAACCTTGATACTTGAACACCAAGTGCATTGTTTTGCTGTTATTGCTTTGAACTCTTTCACTTGGTTTCTATTGCACCTTCACAACTTCTTCCAAAGTTTCTGTGAGCTTAGGAACAGGCACACACAGGAGACTGCTGATCAGTCCCATGGCATTTGTCCTATGGAGTCTTAGAGGTTAATTCTTACCTTCCTTGTTTTTCAACATTAACATAAAACTGCTGTGTATCATTATCCAGAGTTTTAAGGTGATGATATCAGTATGCAAAGAAAATCTTGCTTTCTATTACTTTTATTACCTGACTCACCTGGAAAAGTCCAGATGCTAAACCAGTGCTTCAGATTAGTAATAGTCTAAGGACATATAAGGAAAAGCTTAGTGCTGGCCAAGAGAGATCTTTTTTCTCTGGATGGTAGCTGGTTTGCTTGTCAGTGAACCTGAGTTTCATCCTTCCTTGGATGGATTCCTGTCCCCCTAAAGGACTAGGACTAGGTTGGTGGCTGCTGAATTCACTGGAGGCATGTGAGTCCCTTTGCCATTTCTGGAATGCTCTCCCCAGACAGCCTGTGCCAATAGCCAAATCTGATTATATTTTAGCACTAGGCAAATAACTTCCTATTTGTCCGGACATTTCAGCATGTAATGAAAGCCATTGTGTTATAGTGAATAGGGTGTTTGGCTGGAATTCAGGAAATTCATCTTCTAGCCACCATTCACTGGGTGACTCTGGACCAGTCATTGACATTCAGTCTAAACCACTAGACAGAGTTGTTGTGAGAATGTGAGAAAGCAGAAGAGACCCATGTATGGTGTATGAAAGAAAGATCAGAAAATACGTGCAACAAATATGTAATAATTGCATTCACAAATTGTGACTATGATTTTATCCATTCTGCTGCATTTTATTAGTTCTATCTCACTGTGGCCCAATACTACCGCTAATTAAGTTGTGTTAGCATAAGTGAATGCTTGTACAATATAACTAGTACTTACTGGGATAATTGTAAAAAACAGTGATTTTCCCCTTGAAATTGGGCACCAAAGCCCCACTTTCCTCCTTTGCTCTAGCAAGTCCTGTGCATGATGCAAACATTAATTTATGCTTGTGCTAGTCATTAGGACTAGTGTTGGATATTAACACATGGGTTTGTTTCTACTGCTGCTTCTGTTGCCTTTTCTAACTGAGTTTTTAAAAATGGTCACCTTTTTAGAATTGTACAGTATCTTGAATATAATGTTTACAAAAATTTTCTAAATTAAATAAAAAGCACATACTCAAACCACCTGGTCAGTGTATAAAGGGCTATATGTTGTTTGGAATGCCAGCTTCAATATCAGAAAAAAGTTCTGATGTCAGAGCTCAGACTTCACCATCAGAACACCGTCCCCAATGCTGTCACTTGGCCAAGCTGCTTTTCTGATACCACAAAATAGGTCTCAGAATAGGTTTAGTGGAGAGTCCAGGGGGCAGAGAAGGGAGGAGATCAGGACTGTCAAGATAAAAGGTATTCTGGCTGTGCTTCAGCTTCCTTCCACACCACTCCAAAACACCACAATTAGGCGACTGAAATTAGCTGTGCTGTTTTGCAGGGCTCAATCCATACAGAGGTTCAGTACTTCTCTCACCTTGCATAGCATTCCTGCAATCCTCTGAGAATGAAGGGTCACAGGTATCCATAAAGAGCAGGTTGCCTTTATTGTTTCATTACTTTCTTGTGGGATGTTCAGAAACTCTAGTAGCTATTGTAGTTGACACAACCCAATAACATAACCTTTATTCCATCTCATACACAAATTTATTGCACAACTTGCAAGATCTTTTCCCAGTGAAGGAATGATTTCCCTGTTTGTTACTGTATTAACTACACTCTTAAAATAAAGTACATTGCACAATTAGTTGGGGGGGGGGCGGGAGTGTTGCTAAAAATTAGTTAACATTTAAAAAGAAAACTCTGTATCACAGCAGTCTGGCATTAGTTGTCTCAGACAATCCTGTTTGCATTTGGTTACTATCCCACAATAAAACTGATGCAAACTGTTTCTTGAGAATTTGAAGCATACCTAAATGTTCTTCAGTATTTCCCCCATCTTCTACAGGCAATGGCCTACTCTTTATGGGCTTTTTCTTTTTATGGAATTACACAATATCTTCCTATTATTCTTTCATTTTCCCAACAGAATTGAATTCTGGTTGACCTTCTGCTTGCTTTACTTGTTGTTCACAGACAACTATTAAATTTCTGCTCTGATTTTTGCACACACATATACTGACACATGTCTTTATTGCCTGTTGTCCATGACCTCACCTTCACTCCATCACATTTTTGGTGGGATTAGCCTGACTCGCATTCTATAAAGCAAAAAGCGCATTAGTTGCATTCATTTGTGAAGTCACATCCAGAGGGATTGAGGTCAGAAAGCTTATCACTGTACTCTGTAGACCGGTAAATTTAATATAAAAGGATTTATAATAAGTGTTCAGCTTTAGGTTTTTTTGCCCTTACCCCAAGTACTTCTTAATTTTTTGTAAGGAAATGGCTAGTATAGTCCCAAGTAAGAATGTACACAGCTCACAGAATAGGACCTGTGCCTTCATGCTGCACTGCATAGAGCCAATGTAGATAGCTGCAATATTGAGCTACTGAATGATACATTTTAGAGTGCTTTGTTTTACTTGGCTTGCTTAATGTCCCATGGATAAAATGAGCGTGTGGTGAGTTAGCAATGGTGCATTGTCTTCCTAAGCAATAGCACTTAGACTTGATTGGGTTTCTACTAAAGGCACTGGTATTTATTTACCTGTACTAATTTGTACCAATCAAACTCTGATTGCCATGCTCTGAAATTGTTTTTAGATCATAATTATTAGGGCTATTCACCTACCTTGAAAACATTTTATTATGTGCTAGCAAAAGATCATAAACCTATTGTGCATTACTGTCAGTGTATTCAGAAACAATGGAAAATATGCTGTATTATGTATTTGAATTACCACCTTAGAAGATACCATAGCATTGCTTCAAGAGGAAGCATTCGGACCCTATACTTTTTACACTGCAGGAGGTCAGGGATCAACTAGCCCATGCAAATACATATCATTTATACTTGGGCTGACTTGATATTAAGCTGAGATGTGCAGAAGGCATCCCATTGCCACACTATGACCTCCTTTGCAGATACAATTTAACCTATCAGTTGACGGGGCGGCAGTGGGCATGAGGGATTGCTCTGTGTGTGAGACCTCAGGACCTGCTTGTACATGAAGAATCTCCCATACTCTTTGCTCTTGCTCTGCAAACACAAACAGAATGATTAGATCATGTTGTAAAAGTAATAAGCTTTTAAGCTTGATCAGATAGATTGGAGTTTCTGGTTTTTCTCTTCCCAAAACCTTTTAAGTTGGACAGGATTACATATTTTTAGTGAACAGTGATACAAGATAAATTACAAAAAAGAATAATGTTTTGTTAAGACTCAGTAGTTGTCATTTTTCTTGGAAATTATATAAGAGCATATCTACATTCCATACAGGTTACGTATACACATTTCAGTTCTTATACACAAGGTTCACAATAAATCACTTCAAACAGGCCTTCCTTCTGTTGGCAGGATCACATAGCACTAGCAGCATGATCCTGTTGGTACAGAAGGACATGTTTGTGAATGACATGAGCCTACCAGCTTGCATAGAAGCTGAGGATGCTATTAGAGTAGCACATGAAAAGTATGGTCATGGGCAATTGTCATGCAGGAAGACATAAACCTTGAAATAATTTCCTGTATCACAGGAGTGTAGCATCTATTTTAGTTGGGTGGGTTGGATTGTCCTCCAACAGGCCCTCCAGCTTGGTGTAAGTGGCTGTGATTGCATCTATACTGATGTCATTACATCAACCCTGACATCTATTTTCATTATCGCCATATTTAGGAGAAGCATGGAGTTTCATGCCTTGTCATGCACTAAGGAAGGGACTCTGCCAGCCCTGGGAGGAGCCACTCCTCCAGCACTGCCTGAGACCCTAGATTCATGTGCCATTTGTCTACATGGAGAGGATGGCAAGTGGCCTACAAACAAACTAAGCCTGCACTGGGAAGAGAGGATATGCCAGACAAGTTATGTGTTTCCAGTGTATACTTCTCACTATACACAGCTTATCAGGAATATGAAGGAATACTGGACCAGTCTTCCTATTGTTATCTCTTATCTTTTACTATCTGTAATAATAGATTCCTTCCAGAGGAAAACCCCTTTTTGTCCCCTGAAGAAATTCCAGGAGGGTTCATAGGACTGAGTGGGAAGCCCAGAAATTAGCTTTCTGGGCCCACAAGCTGGAGGTTTCTCCTCCCTTTTCTTTATAGAGCTTTTGATAATGTAGACCAAGGCTAGGCAAAGTAGTACCCTTAAGATATTTTAAGTGCATCGCCTATAATCCTTGAACATGAGCATGCTGGCTGGACAGCTAAACAGAATTGTAGTCCCAAACGTCTGCTGGGTGCCAGGTTGCCTACCCTCAATGTAACTGTACACTACATTAGGCTTAATGTACCTTTGCCTCTTTTCAAAGAATCAGGTCTCAATCTTTCACCTTTTATCACACATTTCTGATGTCTGATGAAAATTGTGCAGCACACCCAACAGGATGCTCTGGCAGGGCATTCATATTAATGTGGGCAAATTAGTCCGCTTTAGACTGTTCACTTGTCACTGATTATTCCACTCTTCATTGAATAGCTAAAATGCTTTCCATCCTGTCATCCATCAACTCATTACCAGGTTTCCTGCCTTGTTTGAACCAGCTAGATGTACATAGCAGAAAGTAGAGACTCTATGTAGTGGTATCATGAACAAAAAGTAAACACTATTCTCCTCACCTCATCATCTGGCAATTAATCTTAATTAATGGTGCAATCCGTATGCATGTTTAGAGAGGAAAAAACAATCCTATAGTTCCCTGCATGGCTGGCCGGGATATGCTGGGAATTCTAGAACTTTTCTCAGTCTAGACATGCATCAGATTGTATCCTAAGACTGCTATTTTCATTTTCTTTGCTGTGGGTAGAAGATCAGGAGCCATCCTTTTAATAAATGTACACAGATAAACACAGAATAATATATTGCTCACATGATGATCTATTATTACTGTGAATGTATTCCATATGTGGCAGAACTAAATACCAACCACATTTTGGCCATAATGGAAGAATATATTACTGACTTTAGCCCCTGAGTCAAAATTAGACATGGCCTCCTGCTCTCTGCTTTCTGCTGATTGCTTCTTTGGCATGTTTCCTGACAGTAATTATATTTCCAAGTTATAAAGCTTTCAGCTGAGACTTAATGACAGTGAAAAGTCTTATAAGGTTTACTGGGAAGTGATTTGACCTTTTCCTTACTAATTTGTTTGTTTCAACTAATGCTCTACCTTCAGCTGGATAGGCAGTTGATATGCACACACACATGCACACACTTTTTTAAAGTACAAGCTTTTGCCTGTGGAGCAATACAGGCTGGTAATGCAGAATGGCTGAACTGGTGGGAAAGAACCAGGTTATCTCCCTTAGAGGGCTGTTAAGTTGATGAAACAATTCCCACACATGCATTATCCTGGGTGTCTTGCCAGAAAAACAGGTTACAAATGTAATTAGGATTGCAATAAAGACTGGCCCTTACTCATTCTTGGTAGATACTCAGAACTGATCAGAATATGTAAAGGAGCCGCTCCACAAGAGGACTGGCCATCAGGATGACATGGCTACCAGTCCTGCTTCAGACCATGATGTTCTTTAAGTTTTGATTCCTCTTTCTCAGCTTTTTATGGGTTCCTGCAGGTC
This sequence comes from Varanus komodoensis, assembly GCF_004798865.1. NCBI lineage: Eukaryota > Metazoa > Chordata > Lepidosauria > Squamata > Varanidae > Varanus > Varanus komodoensis. Next base: position 39,996,205 of record NW_025335268.1, on the reverse strand, counting down.
TGCTTTATTCCTGAGGCCTTCTCACTGGGATATCAGTGTCCACATCTTCACCTTTCTATAGAAGCTGCATGATATCCTGTCTCACTGAGTCATTTCTGTATCTCCTACCTTTTTCTGTAAGTTTAACCAAGTAATTTCTGCTTCCATCAGAATGCTGTTCATGTACTTACTCTATTTTTCTCTATTTGACTTCTTGCTGTGGTGCACCATGACTTTTGGTTAAAGATCCAATACATATCAGTTAGATACATGCATGGAGCCTTATGACTAATAGGGTAGGATAAAAATCAAATAAATAAATAAATAAATAAATGTATGTATGTATGTATGTATGTATGTATGTCAAGGACATGAGGTAGAAAGTCGTGAAAAGGAATGAGCGGAGTTCCTGGTCACACATATTTTAAATTTAGGGAGTTACTATTTCGACATATTTCCTAGTACAATATATGGGTTCTGAGACTCATTTATTTTTATTTATTTATTTAGGAAGCTTCTATGCCACCCCATTCCCTGAAGCCTCAGGGCGGCTCACAATAATAAATAAACACAATATAAAAACAATATAATTTGACTCATCACGTAACACTGAAGAGAAAAAAACATAATTTATACAAAACTACAAATTTCATGATGAGTGAAAAGTGTTATGCTTAATTACTGCTTTTGTATAATTAGTAGAGATGCAGGACCTATCCTTCATTTAAACCTTATCAGTATGAATGCATGGTGATAGTTAGCTGGCAATGCATTGAAAATTTAAAAAGAGAAAGTCTAATGAAACTATTTTTCACTTTTTATGATTTTGCCACCATTAGATGTGGTTTGGTAACTTGTCTATTGCTGACAACTTGTTTACTGCTAACAGTCTTTACTCTGACTGGAAACTTCAGCTGATCCAAAAAGCAGTGGTTACATTACTAAATTATAGTGGCTTTGGAGAGCATAGTCCACTGATTTGGAAGGATTTCTGCTGGCTTCCATATTTATTCCAGGTTCAATTTCAAGTATACTTATTGTCCTTTGAAGTCTTAAATGGTTTAGGTTACTTGTTCATTGTTCCATGCCATCCCACCCCATTTCACAGCGTGTGTTCAGGTCATTACATGAAATCCTTCTAATTTTTCCAACCTACACGTGTGGATGTGATAAACAATGACAAGGCTTTTTAGCAGCATTATTCACAGTTGACTCCTAAGCTATGAGATTGTCAGTGTGACAATATGCCAACTTTTCCCAACCTGGTGCATTCCAGGAGCATTAAACTGAACTCTCATCTTTCTTAGCCAGCTTGTCATATGTTTATAGTTCAATGCATCTGGAGGGCACCAAGTTTGGAAAATGTCCATTTTTACGGAAAGAGATACATTCTATGATAATCTTTACATGAATTTGAACACTCAAGTCACAACACACACATATCAAAGAGGTACTATGCCTTGTATGCACTGTTATTACCATCCCCCTGAAAGCATACTTGTGACCAAACCAGTGCAAGGTTTGTGTTTGTAAAAAGAATACAGATGCAACAGAGTGGACACCTAAGCATGCTTCTGTGTTGCTCATGTTCTACAAAACTACAAAATATCGCATAGGAATCAATGAGATCTAGTTTTAAGACAGAACAGGCAAAACTCTCCTTTGCAGTAGAGATTTACACAATACATTATGGTACAACTGTTGTGCACTAGAACAGCTTCAATTGACTTCTGAGGGGGTGTTTGTTTTTTTTAGTCATCAGAATCCAGCTATTATGTATGGAACCATAAATCATTTAGCACAATGTGCCTAATGATCCATAAAGAATGTATTATTCAGTCTGCAAAAATGAGCTGTTTCAGAAATGCTTAATGCCCTTGAATGACAACATCTCTTCAAAGCATGGACTTCGGTTACCACATTAGCATATGATTAATATTCTCAGGCTTCCACATAAAGCACAAAAACTGCTTCCATACTGTTACAAAGTACTTATTTTAAAACTGAAATTAGCATTTCTCCCAGACTTTGATAGTACTAAAAAATATAGTTCAGATTTTTAAAAAAATTATTTTAAAGATGTGCTCAAATTTTGTGTGTTAAGCTAACTAAAGTGCTTCAGTGGTAGGCAGAGCTCTGTAGCCAAAATGGGCTGGGCCAGAGCTCTCCCTCTCCCTCTGTCACGTGCGTATTCATTCATATTTCCCCTCTACTCATCCAGTTCTTTCTCTTCCCCCTTTCCTCTATTCCCCTTCCATTCTTTCTTTGTACCATTTTATCCATCTCTCCTGCTACCTCCCCATATGCAACACTTAGGCCTAAGACTTAGGTTTTAAATTAAATTTCCATTGATCTCAATGGAAGCTTATTGATTTGATTTTTATCTGACTTTTCTCTCTAGAAAATAACAATCATGGTTCTTACAATAATCAATAAATTAAAATATGATTAAAATATATTAAAACAAACACACTAACACAAAATAAAAACTGGTTGCTTTAACTGGTTGCTATTAACTCTTTCACAACAATGTTCTGGAACAACTGTAGGTTTTGGACAGTTTTCAATGGCAACTCCTCAGTAGTTCAAACAGGATGTACTTTTTTTCCGATTTATATCCTACCTTTTCCTACAAAGGGCTCAAGGCAGCTTACATCATTCTCCTCCTCCATCTTATCCCCACAACAACAACCCTGTGAGGTAGGTTGGGCTGAGAGTCTGTGACTGGCCCAAAGTCACCCAGTTGGTTCCATGGCTGAACGGGGACTAGAACCCAGATCATCTGAGTCCCAGTCCCATGCTCTTAACCACTACACCACACTGGCTCTCTTACTTAAGGAATGTGTGAGCATGGCCAGATCAGATTTCTCTAGAAATGGATGCAGTTGGCACACAAGTTTCAACAGCACAAATGCTCTCCTGGCTACCACCAAAACATTAACATCCAGGAGCAGGACCATGTCTAGAAACACACCCAGATTGAAAGCCAGAGTCTTCAAAGGAGTGTGGCCTTTTTTAGTGAGGTTTGGATTACATTTCCAGTCTTCAAAGGCAGCCCTTCATTTTAGGCTGAGTCCTCATGCCTTTTGACTAACTACCTCTATTTTGTCTGGAATAAGTTTCAATTTGTTTGCCCTTATCTATCCCATAACCAACATCAGACACCAATTTAGAACTAGAATAGCTTAGATGGAAAGGAGAGATAGAGTTTGGGGTCATCAGCAGGCATCAAACACAAAACTCCAAAGTTTACCAGCAGTTTCATGTAGAAACTAGATAGCATGGGAAATAGTTTGAAACCTTGAGGGCATTGATCAGGAATTGCCAGCACAACATTTTGAAACCACCCATTAAGAAGGACCAGAGCCCCTGTATAACAGTACTTCTTACTCTCATCTCAGACAGACTCCTCAGAATGATACAAAGACTGAGGTCACTGAAAGCCATCAAAAAGTCTAGTAGAACAAATACTGCTGTACCCTTGCTGTCTAGTTCCCACAGTAGACCTCAGCAGTCTCTGTTCTACAACAAATCTTGAAGGCTTTAATCTGCCTCCTCTAGAAGTGCTGGACCATATACTTGAAAAGCAAGTATATGGTCCAGCACCTTGCTTAAGAACTGAATATTGGAAACCAATCCATAGTATTTAGTTGTCCTGTTCTGTGTCCACAAATGCCCAGTCTCTGGGTTACCTTCCTAAAAATTGTCAGTGGAATGCAAGAGTCAAGGCTGTATGGCTTGTGTGTATGTCCAAAGTTTCAAGTCAGGCAGGAGTATCCAAAAGAATGTCCACTAGACAGGCCAGAAATCTAGATACCGATTAGTTTTAACAAAGACAGCGAACACAGTTAACAGTGCTCATTGTTTGCCACGAAGAGCAGCTCTGTCTGAACTAATGTATAGCCAGCTGGAAATCAGCACAGCTGACTAATTAAGTCAGCATGCTGTTTCATGCAAAACTCCTCTTTCAGCCTGTTTGGACTTCTGCACTCCGTCTTATATCTAAGTGGTGCATTCCCTCTGCCTTGGATCCTTCTCTCAAGGAAACCAAGGGACTGCCCAAGAGGGACCTGACTGCTCCTCTAGTGCAGGGCAGTCATCTGCAGCCACAACTCTGTGTCTGACTGTGACTGGGGCCCAATGTACTGGCTTTCTTCATCTGAAGAATCCACTTCCAGGAAGAACATGATGATAGTAAAGATGCATTCAGCAAAGTTTATTTTCTTTTCTCTTTAAATAAGGTTCTTGCCACTGTTTCTTTTGGGCAGATGGAATCGCACTTGTCATAAAAAGGTGTTCAGCACTACTCTTACCTTGTCAGTTTTTATAAGCCAGGAAGTTCAGGGGTCCAGCATACAAATTATAGGCCTCAGCTATGCAAAAATTCTGTTTACATCCTCTGAATGTACAAGTTGAAAAGTATTTATTTTATTTGGACAATCAGAAGCCAAAGTTACACCCACTGGATTTGTTCCAGCTATGGCATCCAAGTCACCATGCATATCATCAGTTTTATTTGCAGAGTGTTACACAAATTAGTCACAACAAGCTTTTGAGTATTCCATACTTTCTTGATGGGAGACAGAGAGTAATAACCACTAAGAGATCATAGGATGTTTGGGCTGTGGTATCAGCAGGAGCTCTCCCTCTCATTTACGTCTAATCCAGGTGAGGTAGTCTCTGTCCAAAACCAGTGCCTGAGCTCCATAATGGGTGGGATGAGGGTCAGTAACGTGAAACTCAGTCTAGACAAGATGGAAGTGCTGTGGTACGAAGCTGTTCCAACAGGTTGGCAGGCCATTACCCTGTCCTAGATGGGGTCACACTCCCCCTGAAGGACAGGGTCCACAGCAGAGGGTGCTCCTGGACCCAGGACTATCACAGTTGTCTCAGTGCCTGGGAATGCCTTCCTTCAGCTGTAGTGAATATTCCAACTTCACTCCTACCTGGATAGACAGAGGGTGGACACAGTTACGCGTGCGCTGGTAACATCATGATTAGATTACTGTAATGCGCTTTACATGGGACAGCCTTTGAAGATGGCCTGGTGAATTTAATTAGTGGTTGGTGGTTGCCCCTCAAGTATGGAACAGGCTCCCCATACTTACAGCCAACTTTTTTTTCATTTCAGTGACAGGTGAAGAAGTTTATTTTCTCTGAATACTTTCAAGGACAGTCTTAAATTGTTATTTGTATTTGATAGTTGTTCTGCTTACTTGGTATAACTGTGATATTCATTTTAAAAATACTGTGATTTTAATTGGTTTTATTGTTGTTTTTAGTATTTAACTGTAAGCTGTCTAGATAAGCCATCTGGATAAGTGGTGGCATTCAAATTATTTTTTTTTTCCTACTACCCAAAATGCTCTACTGAATGATGGTGTACAAATGTAATTGCGATGAAGCCATCGAGTTGGTTTCAAATAAACTCTAGCCCCTTTTGAATAATTCTGAACTTTCCACAAATGTCATTCCTACAAATATCTCACTCACTTCATCACTGATGTTTTAAAGTGTAGTTGCTGCACATCTCTGGTTGAAATGATCTCAAGTGATATGTCTAGGAAAGACGTCTGCTAGTAGCTTTAGGGAGAAGCTACCTGTCAGACAGAATAATAGGCTAAATAGATAATTCACTTCTCTCACTGTAGCACAATCCCATATATTAAAATATGAGAAATAAGCCAATATTGCTACATATACAGCACATTTTTGTGAAAATGTGAGTTTTCCAGTTAGACTTAAGAAAAATCTTTGCTCACCATTTTAGGCATTTAAAAAAAATAATTAAAAGGTTTTAGTAATAAATGAAGGAAGACATTTGTGCTTCAAGACAAATTATTTTCTTTGGTACGTGTTGAAGAAGACCAAAAAGTGTTTCTCTTCTTAATGGCTTCAGTATATTTTTTAATAGAAAATGAAAAAAGTCTGTATACTTTTAGGAAACAGCAAACTTGGTATATATTTTAAGGAATTTAGTTTACACATTTAACTTATATATTGCTGGGTAGTAAATGGTGCCCCAGTACTAATGCTAAAGTGGTTGCGTTAGCACAAAAAATCAATCTTTGCTCAATGTAATTAGCACAACAGGGAAAAGTCTACTGGGGGTGCTTTACAAAACTAAATGAAAAATAGTTACAAAGGTAGAACAATAATCCAAAACAAACTTTTAGCTATAACAACAAAATAGCAGCGATCCTTAAGATTCTTCAATGAAATACCAATCAATGAATAGCAGTTTCACTTAGAAACAGTCAAAAAACCAGATCTTAAGACCTTAATTAAAAACAGTCCATGAGGCAAGCAAATTCCCCGAGGAAGCTATTTTAGCAACTGTGGGGACATTAGTACTTCCTCCTGTGCTTGCTAACCTGATGGGTCTTTCCAGTGGTCGTATGTAGCCAACTGTGTGGCCTGCCAATGTCATAGATGGGTAGAAAATCCATAAAATGACCTGTTACCAAACCATTTAGGGCTTTAAAAATAACCTGCACTTTGAGCTTGTAAATACACTAGCAAAAGTGGTACAATAATGGTGTTATATGCTCTGATTTCCTGACCCCGCAAGCAACCAGCTGTCATATTCTGCACCAACAGAAAATTCTGAACTGTCCTCTGAGGCAGCCCCACATACCGTGCTTTATAGTGGTCCAGTCTAGATGTAACCAAGGCATAACTAGCTGTATTGGAAATAAATGTAGTGGAAACTCATGTTATATTATCTAGTGCACAGAATTTGCATTCCTTTCAGCTATATCACCTCTAATAAATGCTGACATATAGAACAGCATGCTTTTGTTCCATTAGTAATCTTTGCTTACAATAGACATAGTAGCAACTGGAGCAAATCATATTTACCCTTCACATTTGGGGCATAGCAAAGTAACAAATCCAGGAATTTATATTCTCAGAATGAATTCTGCAATGACTGAATACTCAGCAAATGTTTGCAGATTAGTATTTCTTAAAATAGGGAAAGCATATTGTTCTTTTACAGGACCATGGTCTGAATGTGTAATTGGGACAAGCAAGTTTAAATGACTAGCATCTAATCAGTAAACAATTCATCAAATGGTATGAATGACATTTGCTCTAGTATGATGGGTAAGTATATACATTAAAGCAGTGATATTGCAGATATTTCTTAAATGAATAGGGACAGTTCCCAAGTTACAAATACCCAAGTTATGGAAAACTGTACTTACAAACAAACTACATAAAGCCTATTAATTTAAAAATCTTATTAAGGAAAATTGTCATCACCACAGAGAAAAAAGGAGGAAAAGGAGTGGGGAGAGGCCTCCAAAACATCACCAAGGAGCGAAACAAAACAAAAGGGTAAAGAGGGAGGCCTACAAAGCGTGCCTTCTTGCCCTGCCCATCCCTCCAGCATTTCCTTCCTACAGTGAGGGGGCACTGGTGAGTTTGGGTGGGGGCAGCTAGAGGTGGTTGTGGTTTTTCCACTTTCACAGAACTCCTGCACTCCTAACCCTCATGAATGTGGAGAGCCAACTATATGTGACTTACATGAAAATTCAACTTAAAGACGAATTTGTAACCTGGGGACTGCTTTTATCCCTAAAAGGATTGAGAATGTTACAGGGAAATATTCTATGCATACCAAATGAAAACTTGCATGAGATTGCTGTATTTTTTAAATGTTCTGTTTCCTAAAGAAAAATCAAAGTTTTCTGCTATGTCTCTTCACAGCAGATGTGCCATAAAATCAAAGGTCCATGTAGACCTTGTAGAGATAGAAAGACTCGGCTGGATGTAGGATTCTTTTCCTTGTATTCTGTTCTTCTAAGTCTTAAATAACCAAAAGCATAATTAAAACCAAGAGTTTCTTAGCTAAAGCTAGTTATTTCTATATATTCTGGATAACTCTTCTAAGTCCGTGTGCATGGGAGGAATCCTACATACAACGGGTTGAGAAATTGTGAACTGTTTCCATCAGTAGAATCAGGACAGGAGAATCAGGTTAAATGTTACTCTGCAGTTAACCAATGTAGAAACTATATGAAGAGACTGTTTGCCTAAGCTTCAGCTCATTTCAATCAGACTGGCTCAGGACTCTGCACAGATTCTTCCCCCCCTGGAAAGGAAAACTGTGTGGAAACTGATACTTGTTTTCTAGCCACCTTTTTTTTTTTTTTGCTTTAAAGGAATGAAAAAAGCAAAAGAGTCCCAGTGAGCTTGGGAGTCTAGGGAAGACATTCTATGGGCTGTGTTTCTGGGGGTGTTTTAGATGTCTGTAGGCATTGTGTTGCCTGAATTCTTTGTGCCCACACACATGTGCTTTGGAGGAGGGTGTCTGTGCTTGCCTGGGGAATTTATGGTATTGTCATGGATTTGGAGGAATGTTATATGTCCATGTGAAAGAAGATGTGTGGCAACAGATCGTTCTGCCCATCGTGAGTTGGCAGGGTTTTAGAAGTGCTGGTATGATTGCCACCCTGCTTATGTTTACAGCATTTAATTAAATGCCAGCATTTAATTCTCAAGCATGTCGTAAGGGAGAGAGGGACCTGGAAGCCCATTTGTATTTTGAGTAGATACGGGAAGGAAAGAAACCTTCTTACAGGTTATGCATTGCTGCATCTTGATGCCAATTAAATGTTGCACAGGTTACTATTGGTATTACCTTCAAAGCAAAGAGCAATGCCTTTACCAAGTGTTACCAATTATTCCATGGCAGAAATGGTCTTTGAACATATTTATTTATTGTTTATTTCTATACTGCCAATTAACCAACTCTTTTTCTCGAAACCCAACAAGACAATGTTAACCTATCAAAGGTAAAACAAAACTGAGGGAATTAAAACTTGAAAAGGTAATTCAGATGTTAAGTTTTTAACAGATATAATAGATATGAGAATCACATCTGCTTTTCCACACTTCCACACTTTGTAAAAATGTGCAGACGATAAACATAGAAATCTTACATGGAGTAAGAAATATGATACACTAGCTTTGCATAAGAAACTGAGAAGAGAAAAGGAGGTCTTAAGCTGAAAATGGGAAAGAAGAAGAAAGTAATGAGAATGACTATACTTGTCTTCAGTAATTTGTTGCATAAAAATGAGAATAAATATACCTGTCTCCAATGATTAAGGCTTTTGCTCAAAGTTTCCCCTCTACAGAGCACAGCAAATGAGATCTCTAGTTTTTCTTAAACCTCGCTACATTCTGTTGCACTTCAACTGCATGAGTTTAGCAGTCTGTTAAATTTGTTGGCATTGATTAGCAGTGTTTTCACACATACGGCTTACTATGGAAACCTGTAAAGATAAAGCACTAAAGTGCTATTTAATTAACAAGTATTAATTAGGCACTTAGACCTGAAAATGTGACAATATTTTATATAGCACAGTTTTATATTCAGTCTTTAGAAGACGATGGGCTTTGTGATTGTGAGTGTGGAAGGAAATTTTGCTATTTGCTAGATGCAGATTGTAGTAGACATTATTTTCATCTTGTAAAAGTTCTATCAATTAAGTATTCAATTAAATCAAAACAAAAAATTCTCTAGAAGGGGATACTTTAATCAGTAGTTTCTGATTAAATTGTCTATATGTAGATCTTCCGTTTCATTCCCTTCACACACATTTGTTTACTTGTACAGTATATTTCTAATTGAAGACATACTAAGTGTAGATACCATATTAATAATGGTGTTTGGTACATGTTTTCTTCATTGAATTTAGAAACTGGAAAATGTATATCTGTGTTAGAAGATAGTACAACATTGCTAGGATTGGTGTTAGAGACTGCTGTGCCTGGTTGGACACCTGCTGATGGCCCTAAAGTTAAGAAGGCTTCCCACCAAGCCTCTTCATCATACTATTGGGTGCTTTATCTGATTCTTAGCAGCACCATCTGAACCCCTGGTCAGTGCCACTGCTTGCAGCTACCAATCTTCACCCCATTCCCTAGGGGTCTGCACTGGCCCTGAACCTTGCTTACAACCTTGCTTACAGGTATGAAAAGCTCTGTTCATATCAGGTTAACTTCATTAAGTATGAATAAAGGTAAAGTCATAGATATGCCCTATTGAGCCATTCATCAATTAAACACATGACAAAACAGTGCACACAGTCAAATCAGTGTCTTATAAAGACAGCTCATTATCATTCTTGCATAGATAATAACAAGATCATGAAAAGGATGCATTTGAGGACTTTAAAATACTTTTCATTGTTCTTTTTGGTTGTTCATTTTCTGAATATATTTCTGAGTTACTCTGCTATTCTTCATCGTGACCTCTGTGCATCACACATTATGGGTGCTGTGCCTGCGCAGTGTCTGTTGTCAGGAAGATTAAACAGCTTTAACAGTTTTGGAGGGAAATTTCACTAAACCATAAGAATAATAAAATGCCATAATTCCAAACAAAACCAAACTTAAAACAAAACAGAGAAAATAATCATAACTTTCTTTTTGTTGAATTAGGTAATATTTGCAGGCCTGTTGACCACTTTGGAGAGAATGCAGTCTGCCAGATTCTACTCAGACAGGTTCTGGTTCTTTCTCTTTTTCTGACTCTCTGCTATTAATTCAGCATCATTTGCGCATCTGTAGTATGGGCATGCTAATACTGATTAGTTCCCCTTTAGTGTTTGCCCTTGTAACCAAGCCCTCAGCTGCTACAAGGCCATTTATGATGTGAAAACGAAATGGCTGTACAAACAACCCTTGAGGCCTACTTCAAGAAAGTGATGCCAGTGGTTCCCCTCTCCCCCAGTAGCACAATCAAACCCTGACTCTTCAGCACCAGCTCCACTGCCATCTTCATTAGTTAATGTTAGACCTAATGTTACCTCATGGATTAGGGACAGGTTTTCAAGGTTTAAAACAGCAACAAAGAAGTAGGGAGAAGTCATCTGGGCCCTTCTGCCTCTGTCCTTCCCGTGGTTCTGCTTCACCCTTGAGGCTGTACATGTGCCCTGAAGCATACTGGCTTGGGTACGCTTGAGCCAATGCATGGAACGAAAAGCTGTGAATATCTCTAGGGAA
>NW_025335268.1:39951015-39985107 GCF_004798865.1 Varanus komodoensis | reverse complement strand
TAGAGATACTCATATAGGTTTTATGGCAGTCCACATGTTCATAAGTACGTAACCCAGGAACTACCTGTATTGCAACCCCTCTTTCTCTGCTCCCACCCCTTGTCCCTCCCTCCCACCTTTCTTGTCCCAAAAAGTGACTTGGTCATAAAAACAAGTCAAATCTTGAGTCAAGTTGCTGACACGAACTCAAGTCAGACGAGTGACTTGCTTGACTTGAATTCCCAACAGTGGGATGGCCTAAGATTTACTTGGGAGTGGAGAATTCCAAAGTGACCTAATTTCATTATTTTAGCTTAAAGCAATTCAGTGATTCTTCAGATTGTGTAAATTTATCCTGTTTGGGGGCACTCTCAAACCTGTGGTCCTCCCCACATCATTCCAAATGCATTGCAATTTCATATGCAATGTGGGGGGCATTTTTCACAGTGAGTAGGATTTATTTCTCTGTTTGCAGAGAGAAATCTGATTTAATAGGCTGTTCGCCACCTAGAAATTTCCATTCTCTAGCACTTTAGAGATACAATAACACTATATTTCTTTTCTTGTCTTTTTTATTCACTAGCTATCACTGTTTTATTTAGTGGTTACAATGTGTAAAAGATAACAAGTTCAAAAAAGATTACATCAAACAAGCACAAAGATACAAGAAGAAGCTATAATTTTAGTTAAATAAAATGCTTCTGCTATAAATTGAATAGCTATTGTTGATTTAAATGTTCACTGTGGGTGTTTTGATGAAGAAATTGAAAGACTACCTGCTATGTACCTTTGTTGCATATAAGTGCTTCTGTATTCCCATTGGGAGACTTGTAAATCCAATACTAAAATGCTTTTATAAAATACAGTGGACTTCTTGTTTTGTTTCATTTTTTACCATCACAGTGTTCCAATAATAGCAAGAGGTATTAGAAGCTGAGGAGCATATATGTTATTCTAAGATGCATTGTACTACACTCCACTTCCAACTACAATGTTCTTTTTTTTTTAAAGTTCTTGGTTGAATTCATCTATAGTTCATCTATAGTTACCAGACATGTACGTGCTGGTCTAAACTGATTGCTAAACTTCTCCATATGTAGAACTTTGTATATATCTCTCAGGAATTTCATTGTGCTAGTTTTCTCCTACTTTTTCATTCCATCAAGGCCATGTTGATTTTTCATATCGAGTTCTATTCTTCTCTTCTTATTTTTGTGTCCCTTAGCTGTCCCTCCCGATTTTGTGCTCCATGCAAATATGCTAACAATTCCCACCACCCTTCATATAAGTCACCACCTTTCATGTAAATCACCCAACCGGATTTAGCTCCTCTGGCCCACTTGTACAAAAAGCATGGGGTGGGAAGAAGTTCAAGGCCTACTTAGACTGCAATTATCCCCAGCACATTCAGCAGAGGCCACTTTATGTGGCTGCTTCTCCAGACTTTAGCTGTATTGGCCCTCATCTGCAGAATGGCTTTCAGTGACCTGCCAAGTCTGCAAGAAAAATAAACACATGACCTGCTATGTCAGTAGAGCACAACATCATCTTAAAATAGCATTTCTTCTGTACAGTGTGCAAGCATTTACATGCTCAAATAGAAAAATATACAATATAAAAATTTAAAAGTTTTAAATGACATATAAAAACAACCAACTAAAACCTAATTTCAGCGCAAAGATTGGAAATACAATAACAGATTTAATATAAAAATTGAAAAACTAAAAATCCTGGCAAAATATTTGGAATGATATCAACATTGCTAAAATTTATTTATTGATTAGTTTTATGTCTACCCCTCCTTTTCACAATGAAAATGGAATTCAAGCCAACTTGAATTGAGAGCCAGTGTGGTGTAGTGGTTAAGAACATGGGACTGGGACTCAGACGATCTGGGTTCTAGTCCCCACTCAACCATGGAGCCAACTGGGTGACTTTGGGCCAGTCACAGGCTCTCAGCCCAACCTACCTCACAGGGTTGTTGTGGGGATAAGATGGTGGAGGGGAATGATGTAAGCTGCCTTGAGCCATTTGTAGGAAAAAGGCAGGACATAAATCGATAGATAAATAAATAAATAAACTTGCATTCAATGGTAAATTAAGGCTATAAAACAATAATGAAACAAATACATGAATGATCATGTGGTGCAAAGGTAGTGTCTAAATAGTCATAAGATTGTTCAGATTCTCAGCTCTGAGGTAAGAAAATCATTGCAGCCTCTAAGATTGGGTTCTCTATTTGGATTTCGCTCTCCACACAGCACAGCACAATACAATGCAATGCAACAAAACACCACAACACAGCTGCTTCTCTGGGGTTTCAAAAGTGATCTTGAACAAGGGATCTCCTGGATATTCCAATGGAGTGGAAATGGAGGAAATTGGTGCTACATACATGTGCTGATACCACATACAGTGGTATCCTGGCTCACGAACGCCTCAATTCTTGATCAAATCAGGTTGTGAACAGAAATTTCAGAATTTTTTTTGAAATTTTTCATAAATTTTTCAGGTCATAAACTCCGCATTGGGTGACGATCACAATCGCTCCCGTCTTCCCTGCATGATTGTGGTCGTGCTAATGGGGGGAGATGGCCGTGCTCGTGGGGAGCGGGGAGATGGCCTCAATCATGCTCAGGGGAGAGATGGCTACCCCCATCTCTGCCCCCAGATCGTGTCCGTCTTCCCCCGGAAAATGATCACGGCCATCTCCCCCCCCCCCAGCATGATTGCTGTCACACGATTATGGGTTGACTCTCCCTCCAAACAATAACTTCCCCACCCCCACCTAGGTCTACTGTACTTTGTTTCAGATTTTTGTGATAAAAAAATATTTACAGAACAGATTAACCTTATTTACATTGAACCTTATGGCAAAATTTGACTTGGCTCACGTCCAAAATTGGCTCGCGACCACATTTGTAGGGGTCAAAATGGATTAACCTTACTTACATTGAACCTTTATGGGGGAATTTTTCCTGGCTCGCAACCAATTCGGGTAGCAACCAGAGTAGTGGAACAGATTAAGTTTATGAGCCGTGGTACCACTGTATTCTGATGGTGCCTCATGCTCTTTCCCTCCAAAATGCTGCAAACTCTTGGTGGTTTGCTGTGGTGAATTTGCTCACCACTTTGAAGACAAAGTTGCTCAGAAAAACCATGATTTGGACTCTACAGTTGACTTAGTCCTATCAAGAGAGGTGTCCATAGCACCATCTTATTCAATTATTGTTACCTGATGATGTGGACAAGGTGCTTGATTCTGTTTGTGCCACCACTTTTCACTTGATCTTTGCCCATCTTGACTTAATTTAGACATCTAGCCAAGGGGTTCACATCTTGATCCAGGAGGCTGTCAATACCTCTTTAAGAAAGGGAGTGATCCCAGCCTCTTTCAAAGAGGCTGTGATAAGACCACTCCTAAAAAAGCCAAACTTGGATCCGGGGCTGTTGCCAATTAGAGACGGGTGGCAAACATCCCATTTTTGGGCAAGGTACTTGAGCAGATGGTGGCCCAGCAGCTCCAGGCACTCTTGGATGAAATGGATTATCTTGATCCATTTCAATTGGGTTTTAAACCAGGGCTTGGAACTGAGACTGTCTTGGTTGCCCTTGTTTGCTGGGAGACTGACGGGGAATGTGACCCTATTGGTCCGCCTGGACCTTTCAGCAGCTTTCAACACTATTGACCATGGTGTCCATCTGTACAGGCTGGCTGGGCTGGGAATTGGGAGCACTCTACTACAGTCATTCCACTGCTACCTGGCTGACCATGTCCAGATGGTGGTGCTGGGGGACAGTTGCTCTACCCCATGACGACTATGCTATGGACTTCCTCAGAGCTCTTGTACTGCCCCCATGCTTTTTAACATACACATGAAACTACTGGAAGCGCTCACTTGGAGGTGGTGGCTGAGGTGTCATCAGTATCTACCTTTCATCTAACCAAGGTGAGGTGGTTTCTGTTCTGAATCATTGTCTGAGCTCAATAATGGACTGGATGTTGACCAACAAATTGAAGCTTAATCCAGATAAGGTAGAAATGCTGTTGGTGATTGTACATCTACCCAGAGGGTGGGGCTGGATGTGATCATACTTTCCTAAAAAAGACAGTTTGTAGCTTGGGGGTGCCCCACCACCCAAAATTATCACTTGAGTTTCAGGTAGACTCAATAGCCAGGGACATTTTCTTTCAGCTGTGATTAATTTATCAACTGCAGCCCTATCTGGACAGGCAGAGCCTAGCCAGTCACCCACTGGTGACCTCTTGACTGAACTGTTGTAACACATTCATGGGGCTGTCCTTGAAGACAATCTGGAAACTTCAACCAGTACAGAACAGGGTGGCACAACTGCTGGTTTAAGCAGGACTGTGTGTCCATATGACACCAATACTTTACCCTTTTCATTGGTTACCACTTGAGCTCCCGGCCTAATTCATGGTGCTTGTTTTAACATATAAAGCTTGGGACCAGGGTACCTGAAGGATTACCTGCTTCCATATGTGCCTAAGATCTGTTTCAGAGGTCCTTCTGAAACAGCCATCTTCCAAGGAGGTTAAAAGGATAGCTAACAGAAAAAGAACCTTCTCTGTAGTTGTGCCCCACCTGCGGAACAGCATCCCAAAAGCAGTTCACATTGCACCCTTGCTACAATCTTTTTGGTGCCAGGCGAACACAGTTTTATTCTCAAGGCATTTTAATAATTGATTTTATTCTGCTAATTTTAACTTAATTGTTGGTTAAAATGTACACTTTTAATTAAACCTCTCTTTTAAACCTCTCCTCTGCAGTCATCCCACTTTGTATGGGATGCCCACAATCCTCTGAGTTAGAAAGTTACAGGAACCCCCCATAGGTTATACCCTAAAACAATTAAAAATAAATCAGAGACAGAATTACAGTTTTTCATTGTTTAAAATTTTTAAATGCTTTTTCTGATTTTTCTGATATTTTTATTGTATTTTCATCTTCTGTTTTTATGTATTGTGGAAACTGCCCAGAAAGCTTTGGCGGTGGGGCAGTATAGAAATGAAATAAATAAAGAACAACAACAACAAACAATAAAAGCAATACCCAACCCAAAAGACTCACTTATGCTTCAAAGATACTTTTGCCTCTATTCTATTTTTAATTAGTCCATTTATTCTCTGTAAAGCCTAGAAGGGCACAGTTTTATGTGTCTTGTGCCACATGTTAGAGTCAATATTCATAAAGCATATGTAAGAGTCCTGGTGGTATTTACTCATGGTATATGAGTATTCTACTTGTACTCTCCCCTGAACTTGGTAAGACTTCATCCCTAGCCAATTACATGCCAAATAACGTATAGTCAGTTGTCCTACTGCAAACATACTCCTACAGAAATGTCAAGATCTGACTGAATTTAACGGATCTGGGAAATCATATCTAATGAGATTATCAGCAGCTACATTATACCTCAAGGTGCTCTGTCTAGTACATTTCAAGTCATTTGTTATTTACTGTTCTGTATGCATAAGGATAATCAAGGTTGGCACTTCTAGGAACTGAAAAGAGATTATGAGTATCTGGAGTATGAGGTGGTTAGCATGTCCTTCTCCAGCTGAGAAGAGAAAATCCTTTCCCATATGGCATGAACAGGCATGAGTGCTTTTGTATTGCTTGGATATAAGTGCACTCTGAGGAGTGCTGTAGCTGTCAGCCATCTCTGTGAAAAGCAAATATGTCATTTAAGGCAACAAAGGACAGACATTAAGTCTCTCCACTGTGAGTCACTTGGGGAAATATCTTAGCAGATAGCTGAATTAAGATCTGAATGCATCTCAAGTAGGGAGATAATTAATACATAATAATGGTAGTAACACTAGACCGAATGTCATTTTGGTTTCTCTAAATCATTCGATTTTCTTCAGCCTTAAGTTTTACCCCTTCTCAACTTCAGTTTGCAATTATTTAAAATAAGTCCACACAAACATATCCACATCTTATAGCACATTTTGTGTGTCTGTATGCACCCCATGCTTCTGTATTCATGACTTTAAAGCCATTTGATTCTCTGTACAATATGAATTGCTGTTGGAACAGGAGAATGTCTTAAAGTTCACATGCCTCTGCATTCTGTGTCTGTGTTCTGGGTTGCTGGGCATTGCTTAGCATTTGCTGATCAGTGGCTTTGCCACTGGGGACTCCATGGTTCCACCTTCTGGTGACCCTGCTGCAGCCCCCAGCCCCCACAAGTACTTTAAGTATACTGTTCCTGTAGCATCAGTACTCACATTCTGCAGCACTATTCATACAAGCATGCATTTCCTTTATTAAGAAAGGTGTTTACCAAACTGTCTTTTCCAACTATGCTAGATACTTATTTGGAAGATTGCTTCCTTAAAGTACCATAGGATTAACATCTCTGTGATTGGGTACAGGAAATGATGGAAGATTTCAAGTTTTCTTTTTTGCCCTTGGATGTCAGTTTCAAAGTGTATGCTATTGGCTGATCAGAACAAGTATATTATATATCAACTTCCCACTGGCTACTTATAAAATTAGTTGAAATAATGTATAAAATCTTATTTATCATAAATTATATGATACTTTGTTGTAGATTTACTTCTGCTTCCCTCCTTTTGTAGTAATCAGCAAATAAAGTTTGTATCATGGATAAATGAGATAGGTTTGTATTAAAATGAAAACCAAATCCCCATCCACAGTGATTTTGTGGATTGCAGATTTGGGGGATTAGAAATGGTTGATCTGAGAATCTTTATAACAAATGTTAAACTGAAGTGGTATGCTAGAGTATTTCTTTAAAGGTTGTTTAAAATGTGATGGGAAATAATGCAACAAAGTGGGGCCTGAGCAAGTGTGCAATTCTGCCAGTGAAAGGCAAGGGTGAAATGAATTTCCCCTCCTCTTCTTAAGTCCCCTGAGCATGACCCAGATCTCTGGAGGGTTGAGGTACGCTCTAGAGCACATTTAGCCACATTGGAGGCTGCAGACAGAAACCCCATTACATTAGCAGATGTCTATTTGTTGGAGGGTTCACTCCAACCAGATATTGGAAGCTAGGATAAAGTGGTTGCAAAACAATCAAATCTGAGGCCCATTTGCCCTGCCATTCAAAACATTTACCACAAACCAGGATCAGGTGTGTCTGTTTTGAAGTTGCCCTAAGCCTCTCATGCTGCATTTTGTCTAACCATGTTTCAGGATAACAATACATTTTAGTTGCACATTATATTGCTGCATATTCTAATGAATACACACAACTAAACATCAGGCCTCAATCCACCTGTGTATACATGCAACACAGGTCAGAAAGATCAGCAAATAATGCTAATAGTCAGGGTAGAGAATAGATGGACAAACTCCTGCACCTTGCTAAGCAACTGCTGGGTGCTCCCAAGAGTTTTCTGAAGGGGCTGTGCACCCAACAATAATATGTTGGGGTAAGAAGTGCACAGGCTGCATCCTTATATTTATGTAATTCCTCATCAAATCACACTACAACATATGTGTCCCCAACTTAGACCAAGCTTGAAAATTATGGTTAGTTCACTGATAGATGTTAATGGATCTCCTTTAAAAATTATATCTATAGAATCTGTTTTCTGTTTTGTTTTGTTTAACTTGGATGCTGGCCAGAGTTCTGCTCTAGGAATTATTTGGGATTTCTTTCGTTCTTTTTGATTTGTCCATACTTTCTGAGCAACTGCTTTGAGTGCACATTGCTGAAAACTTTATCTCTTTCTACTTTATTGCTGTTATGCCAAGCAGGGTGCTATAACATGAGTGGCTGAACAAGCGTTTAGAATTCCTGCAGCAGTTTTATTGGTATTTCTTCTAACAGTACCTGTCAAAGGAAGAAATATGGTATTTCTAATCCACAACTGCTTCATGGATTATGGAATCAATATCTGAGTCCATGTCCTCCACCTCTTCAGTCTTTTTTCACTCTGCAATGAATTCTTAAGGCTTCCTTTTACACAAGCCGTATTCTTTAGCAAGTAAATATTAATTGGAAATATCTAAGCAATATATGTGTGTAAGCAAGGAATAAGATTGAAATATTTACTCATACTAATTGCTGATAGATCTCTGCTGGTTTAACTGCAAAGTGAACTAAATAGGAAATGAATCCCTAGCCAAAAGACAAAAGCAATTGATCAGTTAGGATAGACAAACTGCTGACAAAATTACTTGATCTTACAAATGAAGAAAATACTTCAAATGGATTGTGCAATAATGTCTTTCAATACAAGAGACAACTAGTACCAGTAATAGACTAACACATTTTGCCCTCTGGTCTTCCTCAGTGGTCTAATGTTTAAAAGGATCTATACAGTAATAAGTCATAAAGTACAGAGGCTTATACATACATTATTTTCAGACTAAGCTTCTCACATTGATTGATTATAGTAAAACATACAGTCACTCCCCCATTTTAATAGATACACATTAAACACCTTTGTCGAAGCTCACGAAATGTGTGGTATTTGAATGGAATAGTATCTCCTTTTAACTTCATTCTCATAATCACTGAACAAAAACTTGGCTGTATGACTCTCCTGCATTTTGTTTTGCTTCAGGACAGCAGGAATTTGATGAAACAAATCTGGGTGTCTGTAGTTATCTGTATATCCCAGAAGCCAGGAGAAATGGTATGCCTGCTGCTAATCTCCTCTGTTTTCTGAAATTTAGGCATTGGGGGTAGGCATAATTTTATGATAGGTTTTTTGTAATAACAGACTTGATCCTTTTATCATTTTAAGACCAAACATTATTTAATGACATAGCTTCTATACTAGCAAATGCATTAAAATATGTGGAGTTGTTTTACTACTAGTTTTATCATACCATGGATGTTACCTGCACATTCATTAGCTGCCCTGGAGTTGTCTGTCTTAAAGTTATTTCTCTTAGCCATTTCAGAAGCCTCTGCAGCTGCTTGTGCTGGTCAAGAGATTCATAGCCACAGGAAAGTGTGTAAACAACAGATAAAATTGCCTTTTACTACAGGAGCCAAACAGTCACAGCATTAGCCTGGTATGTCATACGGACATTTCTTTCAAGACATCTTTCTCAGAACTTGATGGTTCTGTTTTCTAAAACAGTTTTAATGCCTTGCATTGGCTAGAATCTAACATTTTGTATGTATTGTCTAGTTACTCATTTTGTCAAATCCAGAGAGGTTACATAGAACTGTGTCATAAGATTTCAGTTTCATAAGATGTCTCTTAGTTTTCCTGAAGGCGTATGCTTTCGTGTTGTTTCATGTCAGTGTGTTTTTGTTTATTTATATCTTATGTTGAGTTTTATCTTATAACAACAGAAACCAACTTGAGTGAACATTTTGCCTAGGAAAGTGGCATACAAAATTTAACATAAATTAATGAAATAATATTTGTATAATTTCTGGAAAAACAACTCATGATGTGAAATGGTTATGTTAAAACTAGGATTCTAGACCTAGATTCACAAAGTATGGAGCAAAGAGTCCATATGGCCCATTCTTATGAAATCATTTTATCAATATTATTTGAGAAACCATTGCATGGTTGAGCCCTGGAATATGGTTGAAGAAGGTAAAAGGTGTTTGGTGCTGCTTATGTGCATTTGTGTTGCTTCCAGTTTGTTATTTGAACAAAATAAAGTCAGTTTTCAATAATTTTTTGTCAAATATTGGGCCACTAATTGAAAGAAGGAAACATATTGTTCAGGCTCACAACATCTTTTCCATTTCTGCTTGATGTTGGAATTTTGATAAATTTCTCAAAAAGCTGAAATCTTACCTAGGATGGATTTTAATGATGCTAATGGCTAACGGATTGATAAATACTGAAAAACTTTCATCTTCATATTGATTAAAAGAAGCTGTATATGAAAATAAAGCATAGAATTATGTTATAATTAGCACAGAGAGCTTGACTATTGGGTGGTATATTAATATTATTAATAGCAATAGCTTCTTACATTGAAGGTGAGCTAAAGGTTGCATTAATACTGCATTGTCAGTCTGTTTTTGTCTGTTACACACAGATCGCAGCTGGGAGCATTTTCAGTCTTCACACCAAGGGAGCATTCTCAGCACAGGTCCTTGTTCTTGTTGTTACAGACAGATTGTAAGACCTATTATGTCTTTTACTTGCTTGAAAGGAAGTGGAGAACAGGTCAACGGGGGCATCACACTAAAAGCATCAAAGCCCAAGACAGCAGGACATTTTAACACAGAAAAATAGGCAGGATTTAAGTTGTAGGGAAAGCAAAGTAAGTCCAGAATTAAGGCTGACATTGTGCCCTTAATTCCTTGTATTGCTCTGAATGTTTGATAAACATTAACTAAAAGAGAAAGTGAGAGAGAAAATTCAGTTACTGATCCCATTTCTATGGTACATGGCTACAGAGCTACAGTTTTAATGCTATTAATACATTGTTTTGTAATGCTAATCTCTCTCTTTTTCTCCTGGCTTCTTAAAAATTGAACAGTGAAATGTATGACAGCTGACACTTAGCATGTAGTGATTTGAAAATCCGCTGTCTGCCCCTTGATGTCTTCATCTGACAACATCTATATGTTGGCTGGTTCCCATGGCAACTAAGCACTCTGGTAATTGCAACCCTGGAAAGATAATTATTTCACTCAAAACACAGTGTACGCTTAACCTGTCTGAAGTTTCAACAATCCATCGTTTAATGACAAGTGTTTTGAAAGGTCTAATTTGGACTGCTTCTTTGGTGCCACATTTTAATGGTTGCTAACTCATATGGTTAACTAATCATATGGGTTGCCTTTTACTCCGCTGGTTTCAGGTTTCTTAACCCCTTTGTACAAAATGTGTATTATAGGGCATATAAGGTATGGCATTACTATTAATGTAAGCCATATAAACTGATGTGATAGAGTTAACCAGCAAGTTATAAATATTCATTTTTATATGTAAAATTAGTTCACTGTATAATATATCCCGCTTTGTTCCTAGTAAGATAAAACACATGTTTTGTGTGAGTGGAATATCAAACACGTTGTGATTAAATACTGTTCGACCAGAAGGTTTTATTTGGTAATATTATATCTTAGGATTAGTACTATTAGTCGTTAAATTCCACCCTTATTTTCACTGACATAAATGAGGTAATTTCAGGACTATCCTAAATGGACGAATTGGCAAAGGATCACACAGTCAGGGATATGTATATCAGCAACAATGTAAACTAGCCAGGGACTCAGCTCTCAAAACATATTCTGCCTTATTTGCACTCTAAAATTATTGCCAGCCCAACTGAACAGCTTGAGCAACTCATCTCACTAAGGATCCATTGTGCATCCAGCATGTTTTGGAACACAACCCAGCATGTGTCCCACTCTCAAGGGGCAGATGGTTAAGAAATGGAATGCTCATGATGATGATGATGATGATGATGATGATGATGATGATGATGATTTTACTATTAACTTATTATTTTTACATTTCTTTAACACCCAATAACCAAACCTCTCTGGGAAGTTTACAAACAATTCAACATACTGAATACTGAACACTGAATCAGCAATGGCAGGCTAATTTTCATATGTAAAGAAATCAGATCTCTGCAATGTGATGGTAATGATACAGGGAGAACATATGCCAAAAAGACGGACATTCAGCTCCAATAATCCAGAGTTTAGTTATATATGATAGTCTGGGGAAATTGTGTATCAAAATAGGAAGTACTAACACTAGTAATTGTCTGATGAAACAAATTTACTTTAGAGTTCTGCGTTTACACAGAATATAAATGAATGTAATATTACCTTGTTGTCTAGTATTTAATAGACAAAGGATGCATTCTGAAGCTACAGTTAACAAAACTAAGTGTTCCGTGTATTTTAACTAGACATTCTGATATGTCTGTATACAATGTGTGTGTTTGTGTGAATTGTAATCTCAGTTAGAAATCTATAGAAGTGATGCCCTGCACTAAAGTTATTGCAGTATCGAGCAGTTCTTCCCATGGCTCCAATCCTTCCACGGCTTACACTCACTGGTTTCCTCTCTGTCTCCCTGTCACAAGAGTCAGCACTCCATGTCCACTGAGCATGCTTGGTCCGTATTGGCCTCCAATTCATTCATGATGACCCTGACAACAATGATGCTTTTTTTCCCCCTCTGTGGCTCAAACTCACATTAATTATGCAGTGTGTTTCTCAGCACTTTTTCCCCTCTAGAGTAAGTTTGGACAGGCCCACCATTTGCTTCCCATAATCTCCCTCTCAGAGGTTTCTAATAGCTGTTTCTGAAAAAGAGGAAAAACCTTAAAGCCAGTGGATACTTTTTCCCATGTTTTACTCTTGAGTAGGGGGGATATGCAGTTGAACTAGTCCTGGTTTCATTCCTCCTAAAGTATATCAGGTCAGTATCTTTGAAATGATCGTGTTTTTCTGTCACTTTCTAACCTCACCCTTCTTATTTTTTAAGCAATAATCCTGTGAGGAAGGTTAGGCTGAAAATTGGTGAGTAGCCCAAAAGTTACCAGGAATCTTCATGGCCAGGTGGGGACTAGAACCTTGGTCTTCCCAAGGCTCAGTCCAACCCATTATACCTCACTGGTTCTTAGTACGGTTATTCTTATCACTTATTTTGCAGTGTGCTATGTATACCTGTGGGTTATTTATTTATTTACTGTTGAAAGCTGCTTTGGGTTGTCAGCATAAGCATTATAATATTTTAATTAAGTAAATTTGCCAGTCTTACTGCTTGCAGAACAGGTTTTTAAAGTTTTTGTAATGGACAATCCATAATAAAAAGCTCCCAGTTTCAAGTGGAAGCACCTCTTGACAAACCCCTCCAAATCCCTTGTTTCATGTACCAACCAACCCAGCCTCTCTTGGTAATAGAACACATAATAGGAACATCTAATGAAAATCATACATTATGAACAGGATCATATGGAATGAGGTGGCCTTAAGTCCTTTAGGCTTTATAGGTAAAACCAAGTCCCTTGGATTGAACTTATAAACAAACTGGAAGCCACTGTAATAGCTTGAAGAGCAATGTTATACGGTCAATGAAGTACATTGCCAGACAATAGACTGGCCACCAGATTTTGCTTTGTTTGTTTGTTTGATTTGCTGAAATTTCCAAACACTTGTCAAGAGGACACATACAGAGTGTGTTACAATAGTCCAAGAGGTCATTAAACCATGGATCACTTAGACTAGGTCTACCTGCTC
The DNA here is from genome assembly GCF_004798865.1 of Varanus komodoensis. NCBI lineage: Eukaryota > Metazoa > Chordata > Lepidosauria > Squamata > Varanidae > Varanus > Varanus komodoensis. Next base: position 39,971,940 of record NW_025335268.1, on the reverse strand, counting down.
CACAGTAAGGGTTTCAGCACTGCCCTCCAAGCCAATGTTTTGTCTATGAAAATCTGTTCAAAGGAGTGCAACTCCAGTACAGGCTGTATTACTCACAGTCTGGATTGGTTTACTTACTGATCAGCAGAACATCTTTCTTGTTCACCCACAGCCAGTTCCTCACTGTATCCAGAACATATGCACCAGACTTCTACAAGTTCCTTAGCATCCCTTGGAAAAAAACTGATAGAACTAGGTATCATCAGCATAGTCATGCCATCCAGTGTCCAAACTACAGATGACCCCTTCTAGTGCTTTTATATAGATGTTTAAAAACATAGGCACCTAAATAATGCCTTGATGATTCCCATAGGTCATCTGTCACAGTGACAAACCACAGTCCACTGCTTCACCACCTGGGAACTCAGCCAAAATTGTTGGCTGAACTCGTTGGCCCACTGTGACGACTTTGCCAAGCATTATAAGGAGAAAATCACTCAGATTCCTCATGAGCTGGACTCCACTAGCTATTCAGAGCCTTTAGGGGAGGTGCCAGTGCATCCGTCTTGTCCGACATAGTTGGATGAGTTTCAGTTATTGCTGCCGGATGATGTGGACAAGGTGCTTGGACAAGTACGTCCCACCACATGGTTACCTGACCCTTGCCCGTCGTGGCTACTGAACAAAGCCAAACATGGGATTGGTGCCTGGATCCTGGAGATCATCAACGCTTCTCTGAGGGATGGCCGGGTACCTGCCCCTTAAAAGGAGGTGGTAGTCCGGCCAGTCCTAAAGAAGGCGTCCTTGGATCCAGAGATGGCTGCCAATTGTAGACCAGTGTCCAACCTCCAGTTTCTGGGCAAAGTGTTAGAACGGGTGGTGGCGGGACAACACCAAGCTCTCTTGGATGAAACAGATTATCTGGACCAATTTCAGTCCAGCTTCACACCCGGTTATGGTACTGAATCTGCCTTGGTCGCCCTGTATGATGACCTGTGCAGGGAGAAAGATGGGAGCGCGTCCCTGTTGGTCCTCCTGGACCTCTCAGTGGCTTTCGATACCATCGACCATGGTATCCTTCTGGATAGGCTAGTGGGATTGGGAGTTGGAGGCACCGCTTTGCAGTGGTTCCTTTCCTATCTCAATGGCCGATTCCAGAAGGTGGTGCTGGGGGACTATGGCTTTGTGCCATGGCAGTTATGCCATGGAGTTCTGCAGGGATCCATTTTGTCCCCCTTGCTATTTAACATCTACATGAAACCACTGGGAGAGGTCATCAGGAGATGTGGGCTGTGGAATTATCAGTACCCAGCTCTACCTCTCTTTTTCAACCAATCCAGGTGAGGCACTGGCTGTACTGAACCGGTGCCTGGCCGAGGTAATGGGCTGGATGAGGGCTAATAAATTGAAGCTCAATCCAGACAAGATGGAGGTCCTGTTGGTGGGTGGTTCGGGCCCCGGGGTAGGTGACCTGGACCTTGTCCTGATTGGGGTTGCACTCCCTTTGAAGGACAGTGTCCGCAGCTTGGGAGTGCTCCTCGATCCAGAGTTGTCTTTGGAAGCTCAAGTGACTGCGGTGGCGAGGAGCGCTTCCCTCCAGCTTCAGCTGATCCATCAGCTGCGTCCCTACCTGGAGGACGATTGCCTAGCAACAGTGACACATGCACTGGTTACTTCCCAATTAGACTTATGTAACGCGCTCTACGTGGGGCTGCCCTTGAAAACAGTCCGGATACTTCAGCAGCCAGGTTGCTGACAGGGACTGGGCGTTGTTCTCATATAACCCCAGTCCTCCGTCAGCTTCACTGGCCCCCCATCGAAGTCCAGGTTCATTTCAAGGTGCTGGTTATCACCTACAAAGCCCTTAACAGCTTGGGACCAGGATACCTAAAGGAACGCCTGCTTCCATATTTGCCCTCCCGCCCCTTGAGATCAGCGGCAGAGGCCCTCCTCTGGGAACCCCCTGTAAAAGATAACAGGAGGGTGAGTACCCGGAGGAGGGCTTTCTCTGCAGTGGCGCCCCATATATGGAATGCGCTCCCCAGAGAGGTCCGCCTGGTGCCGTCGTTATTTGCTTTTTATTCAAACAATATTTTAATAATCATTAATGTTATTTAATGGTTTTATATTTTTATAGCCAGGATGAATCTAGATTTTATATTTTATATACTTATATATGTGATTTATTTATTGATTGATTGTATATTTTCAATGATATACTACTCAGTAGTAATGCTACTCCTCTCAAATCTATACATAAGCTAAATGGCCCAGAAGGACACTGTAAAATGCTGCTCAATGAACAAAAAAATAGAATTCTCTTGTTTGGTCTCCAGTGTGGGTCAGTCAAGGCTGTTTCTGGCTTAATGTGAGGCCTGAACCCAGACTAAAAAGAAGTCAAATAATCAGCCATCCAAGAAAGCCTAACACTGCATTGACTCTGCTTATTTTGATTATTTATCATGGGGTTGTATCCAAGATTCCAACATGTCTCTAATAGAAGAGAACACAAATGACTTGCAACCAGTCAGGACTCAAGTCTTGGATTTAGGAGCCCTGATACATAGCAGAATGTTGGGGATTGACGCCATAAGTCGTTGGCTCCATCACCAATTCAAATAGAGATCACAGCCAAGAAATTTGAAGCAGACTGAGACTTGGAAAAGCAGCAGTGAAGGAACTAGAAAAGATAAATCACTGTAGATGGAGGCCAAAATCATACACACTATTGCATTGCCCATCATGCTGAATGGATGTGACAATGAAGAAAGCTGACTGGAAGAAAAAGATGCATTCAAAACATGGTGTTTGAATTTTGCTTTGTGAAAATCCTGAACTGACAGAAAGACAAACAAGTGGGTCCTAGGCTAGATCAAATCAAACCAGACCTTTCAATGGGAACAAAATGACAAAACTGAGGCTGTCATACTTGGGACACATCATGAGAAAGCAAAACTGCCTGGAAAAGACAATCACGCTAGAGAAAGTTGGATGCAGAAGATGAAAAGGAAGACTAAATATGAGATGGATTGACTCCATAAAGGAACCAATATCTTTGAATTTGCAAGAGCTGATCATGGTTATTTTGGAGGGCTTTCTTTTAGGAGAGTTGACTTAACAGCACATAACAGAAACCACTATTATTGATCAGCCAATCTGGCAAAATTCACCGGAACATCAATGATATCAGAGAAATTCAAACAATGAAGTTTGATTCCTAGGATAGTTCTGAGCTTAGGTCTCAAGAAAGGAACTCAACTCCCTATATCACTGACTTAGCTGTGTTACCTGTTTTCTCAAAGGACATTCGACATGTCTCCAGGTGAGCTCTGTAGTGCCTAGCTGGAAGGATACAGATAGTATGGCTTTCATACACAGTGATAACTTTCTAAAATGCTAGGCAACGTTATTGAGTGGTTAGTTCGGTACACTTGATATTTAAGGCATATGCAAGAATCAGGAAAACTAGGTCAGAAGCTTAGTTTATATGTTTCCTGCCTAATCAATATGGTTGCCTGGTGCAAACATAACTAGGGAGAAAAAACCATGACATTAACTGAAAGATTAATTAGCATTAATACTTGAGGTCAGTGAGAGGAAACCAATCAATGCTGTTACACATGGTTATCCACACTTAATTCTCATCGATTTTGATGAAACATATGCCTAAATAACTTTTTGCAAGGTACCTGCTTAATTAGTTAGTGAATCATTCCTTGAAAGCAGCTAGGAATTAGCATATATTAATTCTTTTGGAAAAAATAGGACAGAGTTAAGAATTATACTGTAATATAATTTTATTTTTTTGTTTAATAAATTCTCCAGAGGGTAAATGGAAAATGTATAAACAGAGCTGAAAGCACATTCTTTAAAAACATGTTATTCATGAATATGAAATTTTATGAAACAAAACGACATCTCTCATTCCAAACTGCTTACAATTTAAATTTAGACAATGTAGGGAAGGGTAATAAAGGAACCCAGCTTCATTTGGGCTGAAAATGATGATTAAGGGCTTAAGCCAAAAGATTTATAGAAGAGCTGCATTATGAAGAATGATGTTGAGGACTATAAATAGGTTTAGAAATTCCAGAGTAAAAAAGAAACTTCAGTGCAGAGTACTACATTAATAGTAGAAGCCTCCTTGAATGCTGTGTTGGAAGAGAAGACAGTCCCCCATGCAGATATGTAGCACATGACATTTTTAGCTTTGGGCACATCATCCTGTCAATTGCTATGGTCTGCACAGCACTCTGTCATGTACTTGGAAGACTGTGCAAACCAGGTCTTTGATCGTGTTCACAAGACCCAACTGGCTGTAGAAGAAACTTCAAGCAAAGCATTTCTACTGCATTATTTCTCTCATCTGCAAATTGTGCCTTTCTGTAGGGCTGTGCATAAGCTGCAAAATTTGGTTTCGGTCCTGATTCAACACTTTTGAAAACTGCCCAATTTGGTTTGGTTTGTTGTGGAGGATCAAGGCCAAATCTAAATCTTGATTTGGAAATCCAGATCAAGCTTCCCATTAGATGACTGGAAATCAAAAAAGTACTCTTGTTTTGGCTGATTTTATGAATTGTGATTTTCTGAATTTCTTAATAGTGCTTATGAGTGGGATACAACTCCCAAATTTCTGAGAAATAGTTTCGGGTGGTGGGGGGTTGGTATACAACTTTAAACTGTGATTTAAAGGTAAAGGAGTTGTCCATATCTGTTGCTGCTGCTGCTACTTCTTTTCTTGGCAGAAATGGGTAAACTTTCCAGGGATTGTTGTTCCTTCTGAAGGGATCAGGACTGCCATGTTTCAAAAGTGACAATGAGCTTTCTTTTAAAAAGTCTTTATAATTAAGTGGCTTTCAAAAAAGGATGTGCCTATTCTGTTCCCTTTTTTAATTGGTGGGTTTTTTGTGTTTTTTTTAATGAGTTACAGTGCAGAATTGGCCCTAATTAAGTTCACATTTTCAGAAGGAAAGATGCTGTCTTTGTGGGGAATGTTCACCCTGAAGGGTAGTGATTCACTTTCCCTTATTCCCCTTCATATATTTTTGGCAAATGTGTATAAAGCTGACATCATAGAGGAGAGCAAGAAAGCTGAAAGAATTAGGAAGATGGGCACAATGGGTGGGAGAGCAACCTCACAGGGCTGGGATGCCTGCCATACCCATCCCAGCAAGCTGGATGATGCCAAAGTGGCTGGGCCCCATCCAGAAGCCACTCCCATCCCATGACGTTATGAATGGCACCTGTCCAATTTTTTCTGTGCTGGGACAGGCATGGGGATACACATCTGCCTTGAAGAGAAAGTGACTCAGCTGAAGACAGGACCCGTCTCATACAAGCAGCAGCAGAGTTAAGCTGCTCCTTCTTTTCCTGCTCAGATCCAAAGCAATGCATGAGAAGGAAGGGATTTCACTGTCATTTGCAAGAGCCAGCTGAGTTAAGTGCCTCCTTCCTGCCATGCTTTTGATAGGGAATATTGCTGAATGAACAGCAGTTTTATTTTCATTTTCTGTTAAAGTGTCACCAAAATCACAACAAATGCAAAATGGATGTAGAACTTACGGTGGTACAAGCAAAAGCATTTGAACATCAGTCGTTTTCCAGGCAAGCAGCCATTGCAGATGCTACCATATTCCTTTCATCATTGCTAATCCTGGAAGAGAGAACACTGGATCATTTCTGCAATCTCTTCTGCAATCTTCAGCATACTTCCACTAAATAACTGGGATCAGAAATCCCTGATAAGCTGTTTATTATAATCAGAAGCTAGAGCTGCTAGTCACAAAACTACACTCCCTCCTCTCCCCACACTCCAGTGTTTTCCATATATGGAAGCTTTGGAAAGGAATGTACTTATTTTGAAGAGATAGTTTCTTCCTCTGAATCTCATGTTTTAAGGAATGATCAGGCTGAGAGTTTGCTTCAAGAAGAGCCATCTTCCATTTGGACATCTCCCAAATCAACTCTATTCAGTTAGAGATTAAAAAGAACCAAAGCATGTTCCTCCTGTATTTTTTTCCTTTTTTTTACAAACTAAGGTTTTCTCACTAGCATCTGAGTTCTAACAAGTAAATGTAAGCATTTGAAGTTGAAAATGCTTACATGTATCATACTATTTATGAAATCTTTCAAGGCTGTCAGTTTGAATTTGGCTTTCTACATTCCCTGTTCCACCAATCAGTGCTGACAGTAGCTTTGGGAAAGAAATGGCTTTTGACTGAGAAAAATCAGTCAAAAGATTATGGTGAAAAGATTAAATGCCCACTTCCACAGCTCCATGATCATATCTACTTCTTCAGTTTTGAAAGATCCAGATATCCAAACAAGACTCTCCCACATCTAGTCTGTTTTAGCCACTAATCAATGTGTCTGTGACTTCCAAACAATACATCATCTGCCTGTTGTCAGGGCTGACAAGCTGGAATTGCATGACATAAGCAGACATATGCAGAATACTAAACAATGAATACATGAAATGAGTCCTCCAATTCTTCATATGTGTCTATTACTAAGGAACTCTTATAAATTCCCATTTTAGCTTGATTTTGACTATTTTGAGTATTGCTTTCCAAGAGGGAGTGCATCCCACTTTTATTCAAGTATGTCCACATAAGATGATGTACAATATCCTAGTAGAATTATTGATATATTTGCAAATCTTCAGCAGAAAGTACCATAAGATCAAGTCATCAGCTGAGCTTCATGGCGTAGTGGGAACCAGAACTCAGATCTCCTAGGTGTCTGGGCCAACACCCTGACTCCATACCCCACTGGCTTTCACAGACAGAATAAGGTAGTCACTTCAGGCAAGAGAAGTTGGATGTAGACAACAGCCATGTGGGCTGTTTTTCACAAGCCCCCCATCCATTACCTTCCATTGCTTGTTTGTTGCCTGCATTAGCTGACTAACTTGTGTAGTTGTCCTCTACCAATGCATTACAGGAAAACTTGGAAAGACCCTGGCCAACTGAATAGAGAGACACTGGACCACCCATCCCAGGAGGCATCATGTATTTTCATGTCTTTGTGTGTTCATATGATACATACTGGCACGGTGTTGGAGCATTGTTTGAGCAGACAATCCTCTTGAGAAAGAACTTCAGGATATTTTTACCTAACACCTTGAACTTGTGAACAGACATGTATAAGATCATGACAATCCTAAATTATGTGCATTAATAATTATACCTTCCTATATTTTACCTTGGAATTAAATAAATTATAAACGCACAGGAAATGAGGATTCAATAAGGAACAGGTAACTCTGCAGAATAAATAAAGAAAAAAACAAAAACGAGAGAGAGATGACAATAAAACTTGAAAAATGCTCTCTACAATTTTGTTTAATAAAAATATGGGTCCTCTGTGGAAAACATTATCACAAGAACCCTTGAAGCAATTGCTAGAAAACAGCTTTTCCATTATTTGAAAGAGAGTGTTAAAGTAGCATGAAATTTGGTGCTCCAGGTTTTATCATAGAAGGTTTTATGTCAAGTGAGAAAACTTGTTCCTCCCTGTATCTTTTTCCCCACTGCTACAGGTTAGGGAGTGGGGGATAATATAGGTAAGGATGCATCACTCTAAGTTACCTAATATTTCAAATATTGCAGACACTTATCTATCATAATTTGGCAGAACAGAAGGTACTTAGTAATTTAATTACATTCCTAAGCCACAATCCAGTGCATCATTATGTGCAGCAAAGTCCCATCAAGATCAAATGCAAATAATTTTGCCCTACTGTTAAGGCTACAGTATTTATATTTAAAGGAAGCTTTCAGTTTAACCAACTCAATGGAAACTATTTTTTCATGTGATTGTGTGAAAATCTATGCATTTACCTGGGACAAAGCACTATTAGATTTAGTGGAGTAACATCCAAGTAGACATGTTCTACACCTCAGAAATGAAAAGAAGAGATCTTTCTTCTTTATTTCTTAGTTACATCCTGCCTTTTTTTATTAGAAAGAACTCAAAGTGGCTTACATAATTCTCCTCAATCTGTTCTCATTCTTACCTCCACAACAATATTTCTGTGAGGGAGGTTGGACTGAGAGTCTGTGACTGGCCCAAAGTCATCCATTTGACTCCATGGCTGAACAGGGACTAGAACCCAGATCACCCGAGTTCCAGTCCCACACTCTCAGTCACTACACTGCACTGGTTCTCGTGCATAACAGAAAGGTTCAGTGGAAATGAAACCTTCACTTTGTTGTTGATGTTGTAGTGGACATTCTTGCCAAGCTGTAAAGTAATACTCTAAACTATGAGTATGTCTTTCAGAGTTTGCTTGCAGTGTCGAAGCACAGTGCAATGGCACAATCCTATGAATGTTTAAACAGAAACAAGTCTTACAGTTCAGAGCATTCTGCAGGCAGTTATGCTGCAAGCCGTAGCATATTTTTTCCTGTTGGAACAAGCATAGGTTTGTGACCCAAATGAACCTTGTGCTAACTGCCTCTTATATACGTGCACATTGGAAACCACATATGCTGTTTGATCCCAGCGTAAGTAAGCAAATAAGTCCCCCTGAATTCTGAAGGAGGTACTCCATAGACTGTGCACCTAGGATTGCAATCCTGAAAGTAACACAAAATAGTTAGCAATGAAGCAGATGTAAACCAACATGCATACATTAGCTTGTGTCATTTGAGGGGATTTGAAATTTCAGAAAGAAGAGAAGCAGAAAAATGTAGATGAGATATCTAAAGAGAAAAATAAGCAATAGTTCCTAAATGCCCCTGAACCTATGATAAATACAAGTGTTCATAGATGTGTTTGTGGGCATGTAACTATTCACAACAGGCATACATTTACTCATTTGCTGAGCTGCGAAAACATTATAGGCATTTGAAGATTAGGGGGAAGTCGTTTTGGGTTGAGTAAATGTATTTAAACCTGCAGTGACATCCTGAAGCGTCCTGTTAATATGTTCAAAGATGAAGCCTGGTGGGTAGTTTGATAGCAAATGGAGTTGACATTTGGCTCTGGTACAAACTAATATAATACAGTCAGCATCTTCTGACCAGATTTGTATGCATGCTTTAAGCAAGTGCACTCCTATCTCTCCTTCCAGAGATAGGAAAGGAGCATAAAGATAAGTAAAAACTGTCCATCTTGGTTTGGGCTTGGTCTAAGTATTCTGTGAAAGGTCAAACCCATGTAGCAAGGAAATAGTGGCTTCCAAATATGATTAAATGACCCTAGCATAGCTATACTAGGATTTATACTCTAAATTCTCCCAGCTAAATCTGTTAATCTGTTAAAGAAAATTTAAATCTATACATCCCATTATTCCTTGTGGGGCTGGGGAACTTACAGGCATGCTCAAAACATTTTTAATATAATTTTGTGGGACCCTAAAGTTGGACTTTCCACTGTTTGTAGTCATTTGCTCCCCTGCATCTTCCTTGCAAGGTGAGATTAAAAAAGGGAAGGTAGAAAGCCACAGTCTGGGAAGGACAGTGCCCTCTGCTGCCAGGCTGAACTTAAGAATTCTCAGATTTTACCAAATGTTAAAGGAGAATATGTTTTCAGCTGTAATTAATTGACTGAACTGGGGAGAGGGTATTTCCAGAACTCTTCTCCCTTATATTGAAGTTCAGCACCATCCATTGTATAAAAGAAAAGGTGAAAAATACTGCTTTGTATCCTGCTTTTCTTAAAACATATCCAAAATAGTGTTAATCAAAGGGTAAAGTATATCAAGTGGGGGAAAATGAAATGGTTGTAGCTCAAGACAAGGACCTTTACAATTGCAGATGAGCAAAGTATTACCCCATGCACATTTGAAGCCTATTTTTCCATGTGCAGTAAATTAGAATTTTTTGGAACATGAATGGAACATCAACCACCAAGGGTTTTGTTCTCATACTAGAGGACGCCTTATGTCTGCAGCCCTGGCTATATTCTGCCAGATGCCAAGCTTCTCTCGGTCTAGTAAAGCTGGCTCAGTAACTAGTATAATTACTGAAAAACAAAGGAGAATGGTGTGAATAGCTAGCACTTGAGAGTGAGCAGTGGAGGCAAGAACAGACCTTTTCCAGAAAAGGAGTTTCTGGAAAGTAGTAAGAGGCAATGACCTGCTCCCTCCAGTAGCCAGTTTAATTTTGGCATGCCTGCCTGGTGTAATGATAGCAATGGGAGCCACTTAGTAAGGCAGAGGAGGCTGTGGTTATCAGAAAAGTGTAGTTTGTATTATAGGCAAAGAGTTCAAAGAATGTTCTGTTTCACCATCGTGATCATAGTAAAGGCTTTCACCAGGGCAGATTAAACCAGAATGTAATAAAATGTAAGCATACAAAGAAAAAAGAATATATGACGGGGGGGATATGAAGAAAATAAGGAACTATTCCTCACTCTTTCTGAATAAAAGTCAAAAATCCCTCTTAATTTTATCATAAAAGCTGTTGAAAAGAAACTAAGCAGTTAGACAGGAGCTATATCCTTCTGAATGTGTGTACTTCAGATTGGGCTTCATGTCAAAACCCTTCTGCCTACTACTAGAAGGGTCTGAATCTTGCTCTGCGCAGGTGCCCATCTCATATGTGTGATCACTCAAAGAACTATAATAATCTCATCTTTTCTTGAGTTGTCACAGGAACCATGTGTATGAGTGTTTCAGGCATTTGTACTGGTGTAAGTGACCTGACAAAACTGCAGAAGTATTAGGATTTTCTTTTCATTTGTATAGTCATATTAATTTGAAGATCTTTCATCATCTGTGTATATATCTTATAACAATTATTTCAGTACTAATTTAGAGTGAACTAATTTTCTTTGGTGAAAAGGAGTTTTTCTTTTCTGAATACAATTGAGCCTTAGAGCCACATTTCTCATAAAGCAATCCCTTGAAGTAAAACAATGGAAAAAGTTCAGAGTCTTTCAAGCATTTATAATACTTCTCCCAAGACTATAAGAAGCTGCTTTATAGGATTCAGACCAATGGTCCATCTAGATCACAACTGTCAACAGCAGCCTGGGGAGGGGTCTCAGGCAGAGGTTATTCCCAGGCCTGCCACCCAAGATCTTTCAACTAGAAATGGCAGAAACTTAAACTGAGGTTAATGGGGGTGGGGGTGGGGAAGGAAAAGAATTTTACCACAGAGTTACACCGTTCCTTCTTTAAGTATGGTGCTAAAACAGTCTGTATTACTATTTGCTCTTATGTTACAAGTGAAAAGGTAGACAAATATTTTATGAAATCAGTTGCAAATGTTGCCACAACATCAGTCACTTTATATGCAAGCAGAGTTCCTGTCTGAGCAGTGACCTATGGAAATGGGGGCAAAAAGTATATAAAGAGAGAAATCAATAGCGATAGCACGTTTCCTGCAGTGGCAATGGCTTTTGGAGAATAATTTATTTCAAACAAGCAGAATCACCTTGTTTTATGACAACGTAGTAATCTCAAGGTTCATGTAGTAAGCCTCTCTTCCTGCTTATTAAAGAAGGAGTCAGAAGTCATATAAAATAGTTTAACCCGTTAAAACAACTCAGTGACTACAGTCTATTTGCAAAAATGGTGTTGTAAATTATAATTTATGCTTTATAGAAAATTAATCTTTTCTGCTGATATTTTCCTTTTATGGCCTTCCTTTTCATATATTAGGTTGTTTTACTGCATTCTATAACTGGGTTTAAGCCGTTTTTTACTCCTTTACTTGCATATAGTCCCATAATATGTTTTATAGCAGTGGAAGGTGAAAGGTATGAAGAGGATGAAAGCGAACTCCATTAATCTTTTAGTAATACATCATCAGTGCAACAGGTTAGAAGACAGAGAGCTGTTCCTTTGGACTGCTCCGGTTATTATGGACTATTGACATACTCTTGGAAGTCTTCCAGTGCAGTGTATGTTTTTCCATGAATTGTCTGAAGATGTTTAAGAATGTTCATATCAAGGTCTAAGATAACAGACGTATTGTCAGAATGTAGTTTCTCATTTTCTTCATTTTGCTACTTGCACATTTCTGGACTTATAAAATAAGCAATGAGAGTAAACACCTTTTATGTGAAAGTTAAAAGAATGTTGCTGCAAGATACTTCACAAAGGTTTTCTTTAGCGATTCGGACTATCCATGTAAGGGGAACAAAGTGATCGATATTTTATTCATCTGAGTTCCTATTAAAGAGAATAGATCCATCTGAGTGGTCACTGATGGATGATTACTTAAAAGCTGATTTTTTTTAGAATGTATTAATTACTCAAACTTCAGGATACTTGGGCACAACAAGAATGAATTCTTGATTAAATCCACATGAAGTTGCACTGAGAATCGGCCAGCACAGTAAGTGTAAATTATGCAGCAGCAAATCCCAACTGTGTGTCGTTTACCAGAACAACAAGCTCAACTTTAATTAATCGAAGGCCGAAGATTCTTTGCCAAGTTTCTTTCAGCCTGATTTTACAGTTCACAGAACAACATCCCTTCTGTCTCACCTCTACGCTAGAATCTCATTAACCCGTCAAGAACCTGTCTATAGAATGTGGACCTCACATCTTGTAAGGGAGCTCTTCTCAACTGCAGCTGCAGATGATGAACATATTTTATTGTGATATTAACTGGAATGGTTTATCTAAGAGAATTCTGTTTGGGGATTTTGGAAGGGCAGGGTCCTTAACATTCCTTGGCATGAGCCTAATGATTTATGCAGCAATATTGCAGCAGTATCAGTAATAAACTTCTGATATTATTGCCTGCTAACATCAAGTTCAAAGGATTATAAAGAGGTTACCTAACCGAGCACAAGAGGTCTGGATGTGTAATTAGTTCTCATTATTCAAGAAGACTGAAACTCTTGTGTGAACTATATAGGCCTTTTGTACTGAACGAATTCCAGAAAATGCTTCTTATTCTTCCGTACACAAAGTGATAGTATATTAGTCTGAGGTGAGGGGGGGTGTTTCTGGAAACATGACCATATCAAAATGTTAGATACACCCATCCTTTCATATTAGGTGTGAGTAAACATTAATTGCCAAACTGCGATTGGTATAGGCAAAACTTGATCTCCATGACTGGAAGATGGGGAGTTTTGGGAGTGAGAAGGGCGTTTGCCCTTGGTGTACATTACCAGGGCAAGCTGATCCGGACTTGGAGAAGGGGTGGTGGGGAGGCTCCGAATGTGGGCCAATTCCAGACATTGAATTGGAGGTGCACGTCCAGAATGTGGAGGTGCTTATCTCAAGGCCAGGCTCCCCAGGTGCTTAGGCTGCCTCTGAGAATAACCAAGTTGTACGGTTATTGGGGAGAGGCTTGGATCAGAAAAATTTCTCAGAGACAGAAGAAGCAGGTAATGCTCTTGACCACATGATGCAACACTGGGAGAGGAGGGCTACCTAATTAGAGACTGGTGTGCAGAACGGAGGCATGCTCGTTTCTAAAAGGTCCCTTTTAAAAGGATGGAGCATAGACATACTCAAAAGGAAAGTTCCTAAGTATAAATACTAGGTTGGGTTCAATGAACCACTCTGTGCATGCTCAGAGATTTATTCTAGGTGCTTGTGGTTCTGGAAGGTACTTTGGTGAACAAAGAACCTTTTGTAAAGAAAAGTCTGTGGCTTTAAATGTGTGAAGAGAGGAAAACTAGCTCACAGCAGAGTCTGATAGAAATTGTTCTGATCAGCTGCGCAAGTTGGCCAGTTACTGTCCTCATAAAGCTGTTCCCACTTTTGGCAGTGTAGAATCAGTTGGTTACTGTTATGTTTGACTCAGTGTCTTGATTGGCTTATGGAACTGAGTGAGGTTTTCAGGAAACAACCCTCGTCTGCACTAGGCAGAGCCTTGATGAGTCAGTGTTGCAGATCATTAGGGAGCGTCTTGTACCTGTGAAGGATGCTGTCTCCCCAAAAGTTCACTTCCCTAAGCTTTTTGGCTTAGAGATCTTTGGTTTAGGGAGAGTGACTTTCTCATATCTATGGAGGTTCAAAAAGTCATATTCCACACGTAGAGGGCAATGAATGCAAAAAGCCGCATTTGTAGCCCACTCAGAAACTTTGGTTGTGTGGTGGCGTAGAAATGGAAATAAATAAATAAAATGGAAGGGTGGGGGAGATTGGCACATTCACTCTCTTCAAATGTATTTAGCCCTGGGGTAGGTTTACACACACGCCTGATTCTACACTAATTGCCAAATACTGCATTTTGGCTATATAGGTCTATAATGATTCCCAAAATAGGCATAATTAGGAAAGCAATTGCAAATAAAACTGCCATGGCAATGTGCCCCTTATACAAATCTTTGGTGTGACTGCACTTAGAATATTGTTTTCAGTGCTGGTTACCATACCTGAAAAAGGACATTATTGAGTTGGGATGAAGGGGTTGGAGCAACTCCCCTATGAGATATGATTACAGCAATTAGGACTGCTTAGCTTAGAAAAAAGGCAAGTAAAGGGAGGCATAATAGAGGTGTTTAAAATTATACATGGTGCAAAGAAAGTGAAAAGGAAAACATTTTTATTGCTCTGTCATAATACTAGAACCCAGGATCATCCCATGAATATGATGGTGGGAGATACAGGACAGATAAAAGGAAGCCAAATTATGGAATTCACTGCCTCAGGAAATAATGATGGCCACCCTTAAACAATGATGATTTTACATATGTATTTTTCACAGCAGCCATGACTGCCACTAGATTTTCAATATGTGCACTTATATGTAGAAACCTGCACGTAATGTCTTGAAATGTGGCAATGTACACGAGAGTTTCTATCAAGGAAAATGCCTCTATGCCACGTAAACTTTTGGGTTCTTAGAGCAAAAATACTTGAATTGTGGGATGGATGCATGAATGTGTCTATCAAGGCATTGTCATTTTGCACACATTCACAAATGAATTCATTCTGTCTGCCCATGCATCTGTTTATTCATCTAGTCATTCATTTATTTAAAGGCCAGATGAAAGTTCTAAATTAAATACCTGTTTAAACATATACAGTGGTACCTTGGCTCATGAACTTAATCCATTCCACGACCCAAATTGGTCATGACCCAAGTCAAATTTCCCTACAAGGTTCAATGCAAA
Organism: Varanus komodoensis; assembly: GCF_004798865.1. Taxonomy (NCBI): domain Eukaryota; kingdom Metazoa; phylum Chordata; class Lepidosauria; order Squamata; family Varanidae; genus Varanus; species Varanus komodoensis. Next base: position 39,956,928 of record NW_025335268.1, on the reverse strand, counting down.
TAGGTTAATCTGTTCTGTAACCATTTTTTAATCACAGAAATTTGAAACAATGTAACAAAGAACAACAAAGATTGCAGTCATCCCCCCTCCCTGAGCATGACCACAATTGCGTCCGTCTTCCGCACACAAGTGCAACCCCAATCGCGGTCATCTCCCCCCCCCCCGAGCATGATCACGACTGCGGTCACGCTCCTGCAGTGAAGATGGGTGCGACTGCGATCATCACCCAAGGCAGAGATCACAAACTGAGGCAATTTTTTTCTGAAATTTCTGTTCGTGACCCGATTTGGTCATGAACTGAGGTGTTTGTGAGCTGAGGTATCACTGTATTTTCTCTCAAAATACATAATTCTAAATTTGTTTTCTCTCAAAGCATACTCACAACATACACATTTTAAAATATATATTTACCATTGTTCAAGCTAAGAACTATATACAGGAAGGACAAAAGCTTGGAGGTAGCTGTATTCCAATCTGGGTATTAATCCCAGAGGTGTGGATCATATTGGTTCTTATCAGAATTTGCAAATGCCAAAGCATTCCTTCTTTATTGTCCATCTACAATATTTATGGCTATGTGCCAAGGCTACTATTAGGCAGAATGAAGGGATCACCTTGGGAGGCTGATGCTGCCAGAGAACAGCCATATATTGGAGGAGAGTGTTGGGGGTTATGTGTTGGGTGCCTGTCCTTTCAGTCCTCAGATGTCTTCAGATGTTCTCCTATTTGCAGAATGGAACAAATATTTATTTGCCAACCTAGTCAGCTTTTGTATCTTTAATGAGAGCAGTTGTCAACTTGTTCTTTGTTTCAGGCAGCAAAATGTCTTAGGCTAGCCCTGCCACATGCTATTTAGAATGAAAACTTCTGCCAGAGCTTTCAGTTCTTTCTAGCTGTCAGTAGTTCTGACTAAACACAGCAAAGAAGCAAAGTGATACTGGCAGTATTTTGATACATTCCTTCAACAAGTTTTGGGTTTACTGCTGTACTTAACAGAAAGTCTCTCTTCATTTTAAATGGATTTTGGATGAAACCCATGACCATGGCAGAAAGTTCTAATTAAATTAATAAAAGCTGAGAAGGGGGAACTGGCCTCTCTTCCTAGAGTCCTTTTGGAAAAACTGGAAATCCTTCAGTATTATAAAAAGGCAGCCTTAGCTAGGCTGCAGCAAAAGCCAAAGCTACATTTTGTGAAATGTACCAGAAAAACTCAGGAATTTAAGAGACTAGAAATTATGTTTGACAAAAAAGCCAACTTGGCAAAACTGGAAACCTTGCTCTAAAGCTTTGATGCTTTTATTACTGATCATGAATATTCATTTCTCAAGAATGATTTGTGTAATGTAATATGTGTAGGCATGCATATGCAAAAGAGATAATAGAAATTTGAATCCCTGTGGAACCAGTTTTTTTTTTAAGTTTATCATATGAAGACCACTATATAAATGAAACACTAAATTTGACTAAAACCTAAAGGCCACAGGAAACAATGACTTCTGCAGAGAATATGCCAACCACATTATGTATGCAGGTAGAAAGATGTAGGGAACGATCACAAAATACCATGTCTTAAGTTTAATAACCCATTTAATATTGCCTTTCAATTCCATTTCATGCTCAGTAAAGCAAGAATAACTGAACCTTTCACTGATTCTAGTGTCAGATGAATAGCTTTTGTTTTGAAAGCTCCAGTTACAATACCTTATCATAGTCAACAATTAAGGTCTACTGCTGGGGTCACATTGGTGTTTTCCAGTGATACATTCAAAGCCTGGCAAGTGGATCATTCCAATGACATAAGCCCATTTTATTCCTTTGTCTTAAATGATGGGGCTACACTTGCTTGCTTCAAGGGGATAATGTGCACACTTAATTCTCCTTGTTTTTGTAGCAAGAAAGTTGTTGCAAACTGAAGCAAGACCGAAGTGTCTATTAGGCTGAATTGAGCACAATGAAGTTCACTGTCCTGTTCAAAGAGGTTAATTGGAGGTAGGAGTGGAGGACACAAAGCAAACAGCAGAACTCATTGCATTGTAAAAATTGCTTTGAAAAGGTTATTGCTTATGGCTCTCCATGTATCTGTACCTATTAAATGATGAAAACCCAGTACACTGGTATTCAGCCAACTAAGGCATAGTGTACTCACAAAAATATTACATTTTCCTTGGATGTCAGGCTGGCAGTAATTCTCATTCTCCCACCCCCACACACCAAACAACCTCTTTGCATTTAGAAATTTCAAGACAATGGACACACCTTATTTTTATCCCTAAGATGGCATCTTTTTTTATGGACTTAGTTTTTTTCATGAGGCAGCATTCCAATATGCAATCTTCTGGCCCCAGCAGACTAGTGTGCTATAGCAAAATAACAAATGTATCACTTATTTTTGCTACACGTATAAAATGGGCCACTGATAACAATGTAAGAAAAAGTTTCAAAACACTTTTATGCATTCTATAATCAACATTTCGCCTCCTTCATATTTTACCTACATAATATAATACCAAGTTGCACAGACCCATAGCCAGAAAAATGAGCCATCTTAAGCAATGAACAGTTCAGGAAAAAAGATGCATACATCTCACTGGAGTTTAAAGCCAGGCTTACAAAATATCTCAATATACTAGGGGAAAGGAGCTATTTTTAAAGGTCCATAGAAAATTACCAGGTGCCATTTTCAGGTGGTTGGCAAGTGCGAGAGTTGTGCTTCATAGTGATGATTCTATACTTCTTTTCAAGTGGATATAGAAGGGGGTTACACAGACCCTCCTCCACATGAGCATGCAGGGAAAGCTGTGGAGCTGTACAGGCTGGCCCTGTCCCCCAGTGGAATCATTTGCCCCCTGCGCCTCCCCTGCCTATTTGTGAGAAAGTGCTCTCTGCATGTACAGATCAGCTCCAACCATGGATCAGGCTATTCATCAGAGGAACTGTCTGCACATACACGGTGGTATCTCGGCTCATGAACACCTCTGGTCACGACCAAATTGGGTTGTGAACAGAAATTTCAGGAAAAAAATTCCTCAGGTTGCAAACTCTGCATCGGGTGATGATAGTGATTGCACTCATCTTCCCTGCACAGGCATAATTGCAGTCGTGCTTGGGAGGGGGAGATGGCCACAATCGCACCTGTCCTCCTTGCCCGAGCGTGACCGCAATCGGACCCATCTATGGCCGCGGTCATGCTCGTGCAGGGAACATGCTCGGGGGGAGGGAGATGGGCGTGATCGCAGGCGTGCTTGGAGGGAAACAGGCACAATTGTGGTCACACTCATGCAGGGAAGACGGGTGCGATCGCGGCCCACCCCCCCCAGACAACCCGTCTTCTCTGCACAAGTGTGCCCGTGATTGCGCCTGTCTCTCCCCAAGCATGTCCGCAATCGTGCCCATCTTCCCTGTGATTAAAAAAAATATTTACAGAATGGATTAACCTTATTTACACTGAACCTTATTATGGGGAAATTTGACTTGGCTTACGATCATAGTCATGGAACAGATTGAGTTCGTGAGCCAAGGTACCACTTTATTAGTGTGTGCAAATAACTTCTCAAGAATTGTCACTGGGTGATCAACAGAGGAAGAGGGAAGAAACACAATTGTGGGAGTGGGTGCAAATGGTCTGTGCAGCTTCATCTGCTCATTCATTCAATGTGCAAAGAGAACCATGACAGCTGTACTGTTTCCAACCTACTTCTTTTCAAGGCTGTACCTGATGTTAGCCTAATTTGAAGTGTTTTTTTGCACTTTAGACATAGAGTCAAACCTATGTCCTCTGTTGCTTTCACGGGTGGTCACTGTGCTTTGTGCACATGCACAGCCTAACAAACTGACCTCCCACATGCCAAGATGTGAAAACGAGGGCTGAGTTGCTTTTCCTAACTTTGGGGTCCCTGAGGGAACATTTTGATGAAACCCTGGAAAGTAGAGAAGGGGATGCAGCTCAACACTATTTGTGCCCTATGGGTGAAGAAGCTTCTTGCCTCCTTCCTTTTCATTACTAACTTTTAAAACCAACCAAATGTATGATTAAAATTGTGTAGCAGGAGAAACAGCACTTTCATTGACAAACTCTAGTCCTGTTGCACTGTGTACTTATTGGCAATGGAAGATCTGTCAGCTAGCCCATTTCATATGGTCCTAGTAAGCATAGTATCAGGCTTTAACCTTTATAAATTGCCCTGGGAACATCATTTCTTGGGTAGTATAGAAATGTATTACATGGAATTAATTGAAATGTGTATATCCATTTGATATATGGAGGACTTTCATGTCCCTATTGTATGTTGGTTGCTATGCTGGGCTCCAAGAGCTGAGTAATAGAAAATATATATGACTGGAAAATGTGTAAGTAGGTACAAAGAATATTTCAGTTTTACTTTTGTTTATTTACTCCCAAAGAAGCTAGTGACCAAATTCAGAAATGTGGCATCTCACCAATCAGTCTGAGTTTGTACAGCAAAAGAAGTTGTCAGACAACCATGAAGATTACTAAATTTTCAGGTACAATTTTGTTGGTCTGATATCAATTCTAGTTACCCAAGGACATTTATAAGTTCTTGTTTTAAAAGAGAAAAGAGTAAACATAAATATTGGTGACACCCCAGAAAATGTTTATAACACTTTTTTCTCACTTCTTGGCCTCTGTTTGTCAGTTGGTTCTAAATGTGCCTGTAAAAGTCCTTTTTAGTAGTATTTGATTATTATGTTTCATTCCATTACACTATGATATGGTAGAAAAATATATGTTGAAAAAACAAAGAGATAAAAGCCCTAACTTACAGATTTCCATGTCAAGTTTGTTAATCAGTTACTATGAAGAAGCATTTGGAAAATACCTTTTTTTCCAAAGCAGAAAAGTACATTGGTTTGTATTTGCAAGAGAGAGAGCATTCAGAGGGATTTTGTGGACACCTTTGGACATGAGTACTTTATGGCTCTACATAGTCACATCAAAAACGTTTTTAAACTTAATACTATTAGATATGGACATAATTGATCTAATGATATGGTGATGGTTGTGTTTTAAATATGGTTTAAATAATATTATCATCATCTCTGTGCCATCTAGTTTTACTGTACCAGCCAAAACTATAGATTCAGGTTTGGCATATAGATATATTATCTTCTATTTTCGTAAAAGTCTTCTTGTCAGCTAATGGCACAAAGCAGTGGATTATGGAGAAGAAAAAGCCATAGTGTAAAATAATCTCCTACCTCCTTTTCCATCAGCTCACAATTGATTTTGCTAAATTGCCCTTTATCCAGTTGAGTATTTCATCATGACTGCTTCTTTTAAATGCATATGTGGAAAAGGCTACATTTCTATTTATGGAATGGTTGGTTTTTTGTTTTGTTTTTTTTACCATGAATGATGCTACTGGCCAACACTTGCTCATTGTACAGATCCTATTTCTTAGGGAAAATATTTCATCATGTACCATTAAATGACTTTAAGTAGAGCAATCTTAAGCTGACACCAGAAATATGCTAATGTTGGTACCAGGCTCATCTCATTGTGGCGATCACTCCATAACTGGGGTAGCACCTTCTTGTACCCTCATTCTGGGACTCCCTTAGAGGTAGCAGTTGCAGGAAGACCTTAGATCTAGATTTAAGTGTCCAGATACACTGTGTTAGGAAGGGCTTTCCATCATGTTGTGTGATCTGGGACCTGAAGGGTAGTTCAATCTGTACCTTCTTGTTGGTTGTCCTATATTAATTAAAGACATGGTAACAGTTTTGTGGCTCTTTATTTGTTTTCAGGACAATGTCTTAGGTTTCATCCTTTAACGTTTTGCTATTTTCTCCAAAAAAATATTGTGCATGGGTCTGTGGGAATGGTAGGGAATCTGTATATCTTTAAAGCAAAACATTATTGATTTTTGTGTTTAGCTACTATTAAGATTTATT
>NW_025335268.1:39852825-39950915 GCF_004798865.1 Varanus komodoensis | reverse complement strand
TGCAATATTGTAATAGCAGGTTGTTTCTTTTTTACACCCACTTTGAATTATTCTTCACAAGCCCTTTGGCTTTATGTGCAAATTGCTAAGTTCATACAACAGGTAATTGGTGGCTAGTAAATAGTAACACCATTAATACTACTTCTACCTTTACTGTAACAATGCTATGTCTGTCACAAAACAGAAGGCAACAAAGAGCAAGAAAGTGATTTAAACTTTTACAATAACTTAGGTTTGATCTAGAATTGTGCTCCTAGCTATGGAAGGCAAAACTGTAACTGGAAGAATCAGTTGTGTATAATCTTTACCAATTCCTCCATCTTCTTGCAGGATCACCTGTTCTGGAGGGATCCCAACCTTCTGCTACAGGTTTTCAGGTGCATAGAGAAATTAGCAAACATTGTCTAGCCTGCTTCTTCCGGCAGAAGCATCCCATATGCAAAGTTAATCTGACAGGAACTTTTGATCCAAGCCAACGAAACTATTTTAATACTGCTATTAGTTCCTACTTTGGGAGGAACTCTCTGTCCTCTGTACCACAGCCCACACTTGTTAGCAAGGACTCCTCAACATGTTTCAGGGATCTTGAAGGCTGGTGGTGGAAGCAGAGAGCAGGGAAGTCAGCATCTGATAGATATCTTATATATGTTTTTCCTTTGAATCTTGCCTCTTATCACAGTTATCCCAAACTCTTTCACATCATATGAGCACACATGAGGTGAATGTTTATATCTCCCATAATACTAACAACCCAAATCCCCCAGTGAACTTGGATGATGGAACATTCACACAGCACATGGTAAAGCTAAGAAATTTGCTGCCATTTGGATGCCGTGATGGCTACCAACTTGCAGTGCTTTAACATGAGCTGAGATAAACATGAAGATAAGCCTATCACTGGATGCTAGGCTTGTCAGGATAGCAATGCATTGCCTCCATTATTGGAGACAGGAGTGCTTCCTGGCTGATAGGAGCGTGCACCAGGATGGCAGTGTTTCATTCATACTTTCAAGTTTCCCACAGCCAGCCAGCTGACCACTCTGGGAATAGAACATTGGACTAGACCATCTCTGGTTTGGTCCAGCATGATGTTTTTACACTGTTTCAACTCCTGTCCATAGTATGGAAATTAAAATCTTTGTGTATCACTTTGTTTCACATATCTCAAACAGGCAATCTGTGGCCCAGCATTCTTACTCTCAGCAGGCAGTTATATCAACCATACTGGCCTCAGCATTCAGATTCCTTTGATAAGCTTCATGCCTCATAGTATTTTAAACATTTCTCTATTATGTACCTTCTCGAAGACCATCCTTGATTTTACAAAGTATTTTGTTTCTCAGAATTGTGAATTAATGTGGTATATTTAATTAAACAAATCTGGCAACATGTAATTCTGGATAAGATCTATATTCTCTCTCAAAATAAGATCTTCTATACACCATTTAGTCTGTTTATATATTGCCAAGAATAAATGCTATTAGCAAAGCATTCCAGATAAACCATGTATTGATAATAATTTAATTCTGTCCCATTCTGCTGTACAACAATATACTGTGGAAGTCAATATTGTAATGGGAAAACTGAAGTAATTACCATCACCCTAATATTCCTATTTAAATGCATGAAAAAGTGATTAGCTATAGGAGACCCTATATATTGCAAAAGTAGCATCTGCTTAGTGTTTATGCTAATACAAATTCCATATTATACTAAAGGTTAAAAGTTACAGAAATTGTTTCCACCTAGAATATTTGAAAAAAGTAAGAATATTATTTTAGAGATAGATCTTTAATAGATGAGATACATGTAAAATGCCATTGTTGGTGAGCATTAATTTTGGGGATCCTTGAGATGGCAGGCAACATTCATATTTATGAGACTTTTTGTTAGTATTTTCACTGAAGCATTGAATGTAAGATAGCATTTATCTACAGTGACTATTATTTAGCACTCAAGTGTTTGGTCAAGGTTGCAGTATGAGTAGTAAACAACTTTAGAGGGTCTGCCCCTGGAATCCAACAGCTGTACACCTTGTTTTATTGTAAAACCATGTTGCCAGAAACCTCAGTAAAGCACAGGTTTACATGAAAACAATGCATGTGCTTGCCATGTACCTTTTATAAGGGAAAATAGGAAGTCATTTCCTTTCCACCATGCATCACCAACATTTGAGTGCAATTTGGCAGTACACTGGCAGTGGGGTTTTTTTGGGAGGGGCAAGGGTGCAAGTAGGTACACCAAAAATGAAATTAGTGAGTTCACAGAAATAACATTTATTTATGAATGAATGAGTTTATAGGCCGTCCATCACTGTCATCTCTGGACAGCTTACAGAATATTATAAATCCTAAACAAAATAAATTAGCTATACCACGAATTGAGCATAAAAATGACATGGTTAAAATAAATTAGATAAATAAATATACAATTAAAATTGATTGACATTAAAATATTGGTCAAATAAAAGATCTTGACCTGGCGCCGAAAAGCATATAAAGACAGCACCAGGCAGACCTCTCTAGGGAGTGCATTCCATAGTCAGGGCGCCACTGCAGAGAAAGCTCTCCTTTCTACTAGTACTAATAATGTCAGCAATACATCTGCAGTTTGTTCCCACAGAGTACAATACAATTTTATTTCCATTTTGAATTTGGACATCTTGGCTTTACAACTTCCATTTTGACTTCAAAATTTAGCTAGAATTAGGACAAAGTACATTGTAGTTCTTAGTGACACACACTATTAAGAGAAAGGAGACTATGCTAGGCCTCTGTATGCTGGTCTGGCTCTCTTGGACTTCCTAAGCATTGCATTATTTATTTTCCCAGACATTTTAACTTGATTTATGATGCTGGAGGTTCTGATTATTTTATTATCTTCTGCCTTTTTTCTTGCTACTTGGTGTGATTTTGTGAGGATTAAATATGTGATTACATTTGGTAAACTGTCCTACTTTTATAAGATGAAAGGCTGTATAGAAAAACTAAATAAATAAATATCTATATAACCTTCATTTGGATCACTTCTCAATTGCCTATTGAAATCCCCAGTGACCTTTCAGCCCTAAAAATCACTAGCCTAGAACCTAGCATCCCTGCCTTTATTTAAACAGGATAATCAATTATACTTCCATTAATTGCACCTGGCAATCTTCCTACCGATCTTTTGGTAATCTTTCTAAAACGTTCACTAGTTAGACTTCTGAACTCAGTGATATTCTAATAGACTGTATGAATTTCCAGAAGCAGTCTGATTTCTAGGGATAGTCCTGCTGAGGTAAACCTGGGCTGACTTATTCCTAGAGCTCTCAACATTGGGTACCTGTCTTCAGGTACTTATATCCAATGATACCTGCTTTGGAAAGTCTTGCTATAGTAAACTACAGCAGGAGGGGGGGAGACCCAAAAACCCACAGGAATATATTTATTAAAAATTTGTATATTTATTTTTACAGGTTCTAACCTCAATCACCCTCAAAGTAGTCTGTTTGATGCAATACACCTAACGACTTTTTTCCACTGCTCAAAACAAGTTTTGAACTTGTCAATTTTGATGTCTTTTAGTGCTTCTGCCATTTTTGTTTCACCTTTTCCACATTGGAAAAAGATTTTCCTTTGAAGACCTTTTCATCTGGGGAAATAAAAACAAGTTGCACGGAGCAAGATCAGGTGGGTCGCAAGGGTCATGCAATTTTTGGTCAAAAACTGCTGAACACTCAGCTGAAAAAAATACTGCTGCATGTTGTTTGTGTAAATCAGCCATTGAGATACAGGCAAATATGTTGAAAGAGTCTCCAAAAAAAATCTCACCAAAGCCAAATTCAGCCTCTCACAACAACCCAGTTGGGTTGATGGATGCAGATGGGTTCCTAGAACACTCATCTTGCAGAGAAAGCCTGTACTACAAAGGCCAACCCTCCATAAGATGATGCCTGGGGGGTGGGAATTTGGGTCCCCATCATATACCTGTTTCTGTAGCCTCTTGTTTGGATTCAGCTAGATGTTAGGAACCTTTCACCTGTTTCCTTTACCATGTTTTTGAACAGATAATAAAAACGCAAATGTATAGCTTGCCCTCCCTGTCTCCTTAGCACCAGGTTTTCAGTTCCCATTGCTTCTAGATCTCTCCTTTTTCTGCACTGAAGCATCACTGCAAAGCCATATTTGGTTTACTGTGTTTTATCCATCTCTCCCTCTATATCCTGTCCAACCCTTCTTCTGGAATAAGCCATTAGTTACAATGGTACCTTGGCTCACGAACTTAATCCATTCCAGGACTCTGGTCGTGACCCAAATTGGTTGTGAGCCAAGTTAAATTTCCCCATAGGCTTCAATGTAAATAAGGTTAATCCATTCTGTAACCAATCCCCAGAGAGGTCCGCCTGGCGCCGTCGTTATTTGTTTTTCGGTGCCAGGCTAAGACCTTTTTATTTAAAATTTCCTTTAGTGTTAATTTATTGTGTAGGATTTAAAAAAATTTTAAGCCGAGATGCACCGGGTTTTAATATTTTTGTTTTTGTATAATTTTGTATATTTTTGTTTTGGTTGTAAGCCGCCCTGAGGCTTTGTTGCGATGGGGGCGGCATAAAAATGTTTTAAATAAATAAATAAATAATTTTTTCACGAGTGTGCCCATCTCCTCACCCCCCCAGCACAACCGCAATCACGCCTGTCATCCCAGCACGCACCCGTCATCCCGGTGCGCTGGGGAAGGTGGAGGGGAGAGACAGGTGTGATCACAGGCGCACTGGGGGAGGAGAGATGGGCACAAACAGCGCACTGGGGGAGGGAAAGATGGGTGCGATCTCAGCCATCTCCCACCCTTCCCCAGCATGATCACGGCCATCTCCCCACTCAGGAGCAACTCCCCCGACTGGGGAGATGGCCATGATCACAGTTCCCTTTGTGCAGGGAAGGCATGCATGATCATGGGCGCACTGCTGCAGGAAAGACAGGCACAGCACAGCACAGCCCCGGGGGGTATGGCTAAGATTGCGCCCGTCCTCCCTGCAGGAGCCAATTTTGTTCCTGACCCAATTTGTTCATAAACCAAGGTGTTTGTGAGCCGAGGTACTACTGTATTTGCCTTGCAACTTGAGGATTGTTTCACTTTCTGGAAAAACTCTGCTCTTGTCTTTGTTATTGTCTCCTCAATAACTTATCTTTGTCTCCTTCATAAGCATATTAAGGCACAGCACTACCTAACATAACACTCCTAAAGCTATTTCTGTGTGCTTCTGTGTCTTTTGGTAAATATGTTCATTCCTGTCCTAGCTCTACCATACCAAAAGGAGCCAGTTCCCCATCAGAATCAAGTCAGAGCTGTAGAGGGAAAAATTCTCCAGGGATTAGAGCTAAATCCCCACAAGTCAATCATGTTCAGGAATAATTATTCCTTTGATATGGAAAGTAGATTTCAAACATGTATATGGATACATGTTCTGAGCAGGCATGGCACCACATTCCTTTAACACGCAGTAGTCCTGTCTAGAATAGGATTCATGCTGATATCATGCCAATTCTGAGCTAGTAGCAACAGCAGTAGCCCAAGTAGCAAACTGACAATTTGAGCAAGGCCAGGTTGTTAATTCTTTGGCAAGTGGTCCATATTTAACCTGGAGGCCATCAGCTGCATGCTGTTATTAGAAAAGGGGGTTTCAGCTCCAGCACAAAACAAATGTTTCCAGTGTTCAGCCCTCTATGGGAAACAGAATGCCATTTCCAAATTAGCATCCAAAACCTCACATTTGTTAGGAATGGATCTCAAACATGAGATTTTTCTTTATGCCCTCATCAGAAAGCAGATGATTCCTGAATAAAGAATAGACTTCAAAGGCATGATTAAAAATTGTATTGAAATGTAGAGTGATATTACTTAAAACTTCAGGTTTCTTTAAAAAGTTTACATTATCAGATGGAAAAACCCAACTGCTCTAACCCGATCCAATCAAGTGTGTGCTTTTCACTGCCAGCAACTGATGAAAAATCAGGTGTAGTTTTCAGATGAGCATATTTTTATGCTGCCATTATTTTTCTTATGGAAAAAACAACAGCTGTTTTCCCACTGGCGTTATAAGCAAAAAGATTTTGATTTAGAAACAGTCTAGGTTTGAATTAATTCTTTCTATAAATCACAGAAGGGCAATATGAAAATAAAAACAAACTTTCAAGACAGAATTTAACATTTTGCTATCAGACAAAGATACAAATAATTTGTTTTATATCATTACATTATTGTCAGAAGTTATGAACCAAGTAAACAACCAGCTGGTTAAGGATGCAGATTTTCACTGGGCCTAACAAAACACCAACCTGGGAAACATCTCAGCTGTTCCTTTAGCATAAGAACATAGGAACAGCCATGCTGGATCAAACTAATGGTCCATCCAGTCCAGTATCCTGGTCACATGGTGGACAACCAGCTTCTGACATATCCTAATACTTAACATGGCTTTCCTAAAGGTATGAAGTGACCTTTCTAAATGATCCCATGAATGATATCTGTCCACCACTGCTCAAAGCACCCCGCTTGCTTTCCTCCTGATTGTTAGTGGCACCTATCATTAGCACCTGACTAACTGCCTGAAATATCACTGGTTCTCCTGTTCTGGCAACCACTTGTAAATCCTCTTACCCTAATAGAAACTGATGCTGCATTTGTCCATCATGCAAGGATGTATGTGGTTAAATGGCACCACTGGAAATAGCCTGGTAAGTTATATTGATTTTCACATTGCGTTACAATCTCTCCTGTGTCATGTTTCTTTTGTGGTATCTTATGTAACAACTAGTTGCTGCTTTTTACAAGAGCGAAAGAGTTTTTCATTTTTTAAAGAGTATATAAAGATGTTAGCTGCTTAAACTGAAGGCAAAGGTGAAAGAAAAGCGACTTTTTAAAATGCAGTATAATAGGACTTCGTTACATTTCAAGTTCTAAAAGGGTAATACACAAAAAGAGAATGTCTCCTATGTTTAAAATTAAATTAAGCTCATTGTTTTCAGTGTATAATACATTAATTAAATATTTTAAAGCAATTTCAGAATGTTTGAAGGAAATGGGAAAAGATTTTAGTATTAGGCAAAGCAGATGGTAGATGAAATAGAGTTAGGCTGCATTCTCTGCCCACCAGGGAATAAGCCCCCCGAATTCATCGGAACACATATTTACAGAATTGCATTGTTATGCTGCAGATCTATATGCACTTAGAGCTTGCATTAGAAAAATTATGCAGACGATTGCATCATCAGGATCCACTCAAAAACTATTTTAACTAAGGGAGTTAATGTAAATTTTAGCTATTATCTGTGCTAATTATAAATCTCATGAAAAGGTTGTAAATAATAATCTTAGGAGTCTGGCAAACTGCAAAAGAAAAATTACTTGTGGCAATGGAATGTTCTATTATAAATTGCCTCCGAGCAAGAACACATTTAGTGATATTAAAGATGTTATCTCCTGTTTTAGTTCCAGCACCATCTGAATTTTTCAGAGTGCACTGTGGGGCTATCTGGACATGAAGAGACCTATCTAGTGGTTCAGCTTAATTCCCAGATATTCAAAATTCATATCCCAAACCCCAGTAGTACTGTAATTACTGTTAAAATAGACCATTGCTTGGTATACTGAAATGTCAGCAGAAATAATCAGATCAAAGGAAACAAGGAGAAACTGATACTGAGATGTTCCAGTGTGATACTGGATATAGAAGCTAGGATCCAAAAATCCATATAACTATTTCACTGCAGTCCTTTAGACCTGAAGGATAGCCTTATCCATCAAAGAAAGAGTTTCCACTTTCAAATTCAAAAGAATTGCAAAAGTAGTTTGTGATGCCACACATTTGTGTGATAGTTGAATACATTAAAATACTGAATTAAATGCATGTTCTTAGGACAGTCCAAAGTATTAGTTGGATCCCTGCTGTAGTCTGTAGCTCTTTAACCATATCAGTTTCAGGTTTTGTGTCACTTTATTAGGATACTATGTAGCTTACAGCAATAAAGATAACAGATCAGCATCAAATAAAGATATATCCATGTCTCAAACGTTAGAAGCTTGAACAACTTCTATAATATGCATACTTTCCACTGTGAGTATCTATTCTTTCCTGCCTGTGGACCAAATTATGCTGTAAGTTTAGAAAGCCAAAATATGAAACTTGGATGTCAAATCATCCCAAATGAATTTAAAACATTAAATTCTGGATATTGCATTCTGGATATTTGGAGGTGATCTTGGTGGATCATGGAGGCTCTAGAGCAGTGGTTTCCAAGCTTTCCGCAGCTGGGGACTGGCAAAAATGAGAAAACCACCTCAAGGACCACTGATGCAGAAACAAAACACCATACACATAGTACAGTATTCTGTGTATTAATTTCCAAACACAATACCAAAAAAATGAAAAATGAAAATTCTCCAAAACAACCAGAAATCCAAGCAACAAAAACTGCCAATGAAGAACAAAATACCCAAATCAGTGCAGCATGTCTCCCAGCCAGCTCCCATGGAGCTGTCTCTCCCCAGCACTCCCAGTGAAATTATGCCAACCAAGGAAGAGTTGATGGAACACAGCCAGCCCTTGTGTGGGTCTGCAGCAAGCGGGATGCCCCCCCCCCCAACAGGCAGGACATTTCCTGTGGATCGGCATTGGTCCACATTAGAAGACACTGAGTGGAGTCAGCTGCATGGCTATTCCAATGGCTGGGCTACATAACTTGTGACCCAGCAAAGTAGCCGCAGTTCTCTAGCCATATATGGCAATTCACGTGGGGATAAAGAACCATAGATAATTTGCAGCATGCCAGGACTGCCAAAACAAAAGAAGCAATGAAGGGTATTAAGCACCTTGCAGGCCACCACTACGTGTGTAAAGGAAGACTGCCACACCACTCAGCTCCCCACGAGAAGGCCTCAGCATCCTCCACCCACTGTTACGTACCCTAAGCATCAGACTTGGCACCAAACTCCCCAAAGAAGTCACACCAGTAAGATAGACTGAATTTACTTAAAAGGAAAGGGAACAAAGGAAAGGAAAAGGAAGGGGAAGGAACATGGAAAAGATTAGGGAAGGGGATAAGCTGAAAGGGAAAAAGAGTGGGGGAACAATTCCCCACAGAATGCCAACTCTTCAGCATATCACTTTGACAGGAAAACAAACAAATTGTACACAATGTGTTACCTATGCAATGACTTACCCAAGAATAAATGTCCAACAAAGATGGTTAGCAAGAACGCTTCTAGTCAGTTGTCAGTCCAGAGATAGACAATAAGCCATACATGGCATCCAGATTTTTAACCCACAGCGTGGTAACAAGGTGATAGGCAGCAGCCAAGCCTGGGACTGTCGGCCATCTCTAAGGTCTCTCCTGCCAGAGTACCACCCCTGCTGCAGGCAATCAAACACCAAAGTTTAAAGCAGTAAAGCCCAGCCAGTTGCCCTTGGGGCAGAAGTACATTCACTCCTTTGATAAGCCCTGGGAATAAATCATCCCTACTTTCCATTTCTTCCTACACCAAGTCTGCTGAAGGGAATGGAGAACATAAAACATAAAATCTGGCTAAATTAACCCTTCAGCTTCTGTCTCTGGACCTTCTTCTCAGCAAGATTAATTGCCTGCCTTTGGCTTGTTGAGTTGTATATTTCGCAACTCTGCAAAATGATAGGGTATTTTCGGGTTCTTAAAAAAAAAGATCCTAAACTGTCTGGGAACCAAGCTGAATGTTCTGTGTGAGGAGATGCCTTAACATTGTTTAATGTTTGGGGTTATGTCTGAAAAGGGATAAACTGACACCATCATTCTCTCCTTTTTTGGACATGTCCAGTGCCAAACAGCTGCTACATTTAGCTCCTCAAAGACTGAATCTTCAGTGAGCAGGCTGGCTGGCACAATAGGACTGAGAGAATGTAAATCACACATTGGATATGCATATTTGGTTTTCTGGGGCTGCTAGCCTTGCTGCGAGGAAGCTGTTTCTTCATTTAGTGCTCCTCTTTGCAGGCAGTCCTCATGCAAAAGAGGAATGAGAAAAAATGGAAAAATGCCACTGTTTAATCACAGCAAAGTGCTTAGTTGCATACTTAGCAAGATGTATGTTCCCGTCTGTATCTGTGACACCTTGCCTAGCCCTGAACTGTGGAGAAAAGACTAGGAATGATGAAGCAGATTGTGCATGTGTTTGTGTGCATGTGTGTTCGTGTTATACCTGACTTTAGTCTGTCTGGCTCCTAAATAGAATAATCAATGCTATTATCTCTTCCTCTCTTATCTAAATCACATCAGGATTCTACAGTAGATCAATAGCTACAACAAAGAAGGCCAGTGCTTTCTTTCCACTGGGACTCATTACTCTGCTGCTTAAAATCTAGATATGGATTCCCAGTAAGGTTATCTAGTGTTCCATAGTAGTTAACAACCACTGGCAGTTATTAATACTGCACTGCGACCCCAACTTTATGATACTGGAGGAGATAACAGGACATGTCTAACAAAATGAAAAAGTCTATGCTTTTTTTTTCATGAGCCTCCTTTTCTTGCTTCTTTTTCTTTTCCCTCCCACCTTCCAATTTTAATATATATTCCTTCTATTCTCTAGTTGCATTCTAATGTAGCATCTAAAACCAAAACTTCATTGAAATTCTTAGCAAGCAAAGGTTTGTCTTTAAACAGACTAACATCTGCTCCAGCATTACAAAGCCTAATTAAAATAAATTTAGATCTTAAATTAGCCTTTTCAGTAACAGTTATTACACAAAGCCACTGGGTGATAAAGAACATATTATTGTAGTATGGAAAACATTATTTGTATTGGTTTTTCCTATCCAGTACAACCCTTCCTCTCCAGTCAAAAACAGAAAAGGAAAAGAAAGGAAAAGTGAAAAAGGAAAAGGAAAAACTGGCATTTGCAATTGTACAACTTTCAACTAAAGTAGCCATAAATCATTTAGCAGTTTTCTCAATGTTACATTCCTTTTTTAAAAGAAGATAATATTTTGTGAGGGATGTTTTTCTCATCTATGTGAGCAGCCCTAATCTTTCACACCAAAAGTAGACATCCAATTTGTGATGGCTAGGAAAATACTGTGGCAGACAATTTATATTTCATGTCATGAAATCTTCAGTTCATTTCACCTTTCACTGAGGTATATTATCAGTGGAACTGCAGTCCTCTTCAATGAATTTCTTTTTCAAATGATGATATAATATAGTTTCCTAAAGAACTTAAAATGTAAAAGAAGCAAGTCTGAAATTCAATATGTAAGACAATACACAAAAATAAAGCAGTATAGCATTTGTGGAGACTAAATAATTTTGGCTGGATTTCTGGAAGTACCTCTTGAATTTTAGGTTAGAGCCAACCTATTCAGAGAATTGTGCTTTGGTTACATGTGCACACCTGATAAATCTCTTGGCTATACCAACCTTAACTCTTACTTTTCAGACACAGACTGTATGTCATATAGTAGAAATGTATATATTTGTAAGCTCTCTATATATGTGTATGTGCATGCGTGCAAGAATGGCTTACAATATTGAGCAGAGTATATACAGCAGAATATATAGAAAGAAGATGGTAAAGGGGATCTATATCTGGGGATCTATATACAGAAGCCACTTCTTGAATGGCTGGATGGATTTTTGCTTATGAGATGGAGTGCTGAATATCATTCCCTCTCTGGTTAGATCTTCCAGTCTTTATATGTGTACCTGACAGTTCTTTTTTCCCTGTGCTTTTCCTCATCTTTCCTTAACTTCTAGGTGTTTGGGAAAGTAGAAAACTGTGAGCTGGACCCATTCTCTGGAGAATTATGTTTTGTACAACTGTCAAAAGAAAGTCTTTCTTTTAATGTGGGATTTTTGACAGGCCTTGGCAGGGGCTTTGATGCATATACATGTGTCAGGGTATCCCTGACAAAAAACCCTGATTTAAAAGGAAGCCTGAATTCTGACAGCCAGTTCCCATAAATGGGTTAGACTCACACATCTCCACTTTCCCAAGTACCTAAAGGCTTGAGAAAGGGTAGAAAAGGCATGGAACACTGAGAATTGCCCATTATATATATAGATATGAGATAATCTTGCCATGAAGCTGGTGATATACACACATAAAATGAGCAAAGAAAAAAAGGCCAGAATTGGGGAAGAAGGAGAAAAGACCAGAAAAATACACCAGATTTTCACTTGCAGAGCTCCAAACAGAATTCTAATTCTCCTCATAAAACCAAATTGAATCAACTTCTACAGCCTAAAAGGCACATTTTGGTACTCCGCGTGGACTTCCAGCTTGCACGCTGTCCATATGACTGTAGGTGTTCAAGTCATGAAGAAATCAAATGAAGGCTTCATTTGAACTTATATATTTAATTTTGGTCAAATGTACAAAATGAAACCAATGTAGGCTGACATTTCAGGTTTTGTGGGGATTTAAATAAAGGTCAAGATAATTAAAGTCAATTATTAATGTCTTTTAAAATGTTAGCATTTCTTCCATTTATCAGAAGAAAGCTATGATTCTTATGAGTCTGGGAAAGGCCCAGTACAAAATATTCCTTGCCTCTGCATCAAAATAGAATTCTATTGTATTATAGGTTTGATACATTATACTGAATCCTGTTGACCTTTATATTTAATTGAAGCATGCTAAAGAATTTATTATGGAAAAAAGAAGAAAATAAGAAACTATATTTGGGTTAGATAACAAAGGCTGCAAATTAGCCTTCACCAAAATTACAGTTTAATGACTCTAGAGAATGAATATAATTCCTCAATTGTATAATAATGGAAAAGTTAATGACAAGCTAAAGAATGCTAAGGAAATGTTGCAGTTAGGTGATTAGTATCTGTTTACAAAATTGAGCTATTTACACAATTGACTTCTATATAGTCTCTATTCAAAGATAATGCCATAGCTGTTTTCCTTTATTACTTCAACTCTGCGCTACATTATTATGGTTGAAAGCTGAGTGGTGGACTGGTATCAAGTAGCAGTCGCCTGGTTCTAGTAGACTATAGTTGTTGCCTCCTCTTTCAGACCAACATATTTTTTAAATGCTGCAAGGAAGAAGTGGAGCGAAGGAATAAAGTTTCCATTAAAAGCTCTTTTCTACTCATGCCCTGGAATGAAAGCCATTACAGGACATGACAAGAAAAAAATACCATAACTAGAAATAATGGGATGAAATTGGGCAAAAGAAAAAGGAGGCCATTTTCTCATAGTGAGATCTATTAGAGGGTGAAATAGACAAGTCTCCCTAGGGAAGTGGTAGATGACATCCAAGCATTTGAGTCATGTAAAAGCCCATACACACATAAGTTCTCAGATGTGTGCTGTAGGGAAATACCTCAAACGAGTAAGTGGAAAAGAAAAAGTTAAGACTGAAATATAGTATAGGGCAACACAGGATTAAATTATACTAGTTATAATTGTATAAAATGAATATCAGAATCTGTAGGACATGGGAGGCAAATTGAACCTTAAAAGGGATAATGTGAATCTGGAATGATTGTAATGGTTCCCACTAAATTCAGAAGCCAAAGTAAAATGGTCTACAGTCACCAAAACTGTTGGGTACAGGTCAAGCCCTGTTCTCCCTAAGAAGCCAAGGTCACTAGAAGCATGTTTAGCTCCCGTTCTAATGGTGTTCCTGAAATTAAAAGTATATAATTTCCCCCGTATAAACAAATGACTGATGCAGTGCTGCAGTTGGCTTCCCCATTGTCAGGGGACAACAGAGTAAATGCTGTTTTCCAAAGGAGCAAATCACCTTCCACTGAGAAAAGATTCTACAGAGGACTGTAACTCATATCTGTGTGCTCTCACCAGAGAGATTCATTGGCTCAGTTCATATGATCACAGCAGAAAAATAAGCCACGATGGCTTGCATGCCAGGGAGATGTGCATAATAACCCTTAGCAGCATGGCTTGACATCATGTTATGAGAACTCAGCTGGGGTGACTTGTTGCTTTAGGTAGCAAGCTATTCAGAACCCTACAACAGACCATGGAAACAAGCCTTCCAGTCTGAGTTTTCATGACAAGCTGTGGTGCAAAAGAGACTGTCATAGAATGAGAGGGAAGGCTTAAAATGCTCTTTCCAACTCATGTGCATCGTGAAGTTCACCCAACACTATCCACCCCATGTGCAAGACTTAAAAAATAAAGAGAAAGAAAGTTTAGTCACTTATGCCCAAGCTGCAAAGGGCTTGTTAAATCCTAGAATAGTTTAAGTCTGCAAATCAGCCTGACACACAACTGAAGGGGAAGAATAACCCATGGTGGGTTATTTGCCCCTCTGTGATCATGCCACCCAGTTATTCTGTCCTCCTAGAAGTCTTGCATATATAGGCCCTCTCATCCGCCCATTTTTTCCCAGGTCATGCATGCATGCTTCAAGTGTCTCCTTTGTTGTTGGGCATTGGGGAAGGAACACTAGTTTCATTTTAGCAAATGTATTGAGACTTCTAAAAGAAATCTTGTTGTTGGCCTAACTATAAGATAAAAATATAGGCCAGGTTGATAGCTGCTAGGACGTATAAGATAATTGGTTTCCCCATCTCTTCCAGTTTGAGAAGCAGTGACTAAATGCTGTTTTCCAAAGGAGCAAATACAATCATTGTTTGTTTGTTTACTAGATTTGTTTGAAGGCCGCTCATTAGCATCGTACTTTCTGAACAGTTTGGAAGTTAATTGTGACAGATACTATTACTGCAGCAAAAAATATGTCAGGCAAGCCATATCATTTTGTAATTATAAAAGCTCTCATCAGGAGTCAATATCAACTCCTTCAAAATAATGAGTTAAAATCTCTGTTCTATAATCACTCTGTACATATTAATAAAATTGTGACCCTTACAAACCAAGGCAGCATACAATTTGTGTGGCAATTTACATATTTCATCATAGATGGCTGAAAAGATTGTTGAACCCTTTGCTCTTTGTATAAATTACTAAGGACAGATGAAAAGAGGACCTTGTCTGAGAGCTCTTGACTTCATAACTGACTCTTGCAACATGTAAAGGACAGGCAAAGTGTGCTGACCATCTAGGCACATAGTGAATTTCTTTTTTCTTTCTTTTTTCATTCATAGAGGTCTTTATATGAATGTTGGATGAGAGGACTTGTTAAAACAGGCAGTTTTATTAGTCTGGTTAGATTATTGGTTGACCATCTGTTCTGATCTGAAAAGATCTGTATTTGAGAGTTTTTTCAATTTAAATATGATACTAAGTTTGTATGTGTGCATGGAAAATCGCAGGTACATTCAAAGCACAATAAACTTAGAGAAAGAGCAGCCAAAGCTTTCTCTAAAATGAAAAAAATCATAAACCAGTGAAACAAAACTCTAGCAGCAAAGGGCCCTTGAAATAATATTGTATACAACTCCTTATCCACAGAGTTAGTTGGAGTAACCAGTATGGCAAAACCCATCCTCCCTCCTGCCTATAATTTTTACCTCACCAAGACAGCTGTACAATACATTTTTGAAGTTGTACCCTTAAAAAGATCAGATTAGCTTGCTTGTTATGCAAGCAGTGTTGCCTTCACAAATTATTACTAGGAAATGTGATTTTATCAAATGACAGACACTTTCACTCTTAACAGCCTACAGTTTAATCTGAAATAACATCTGTGAAGTAACACGCAACACCAGGATCCAATACACCAGGAAAAAAAAAATGGCTGTAATTATACCTATTCCTCATTTTTCATGGATGTGTTTATAGTTTGAATTTTCTTTCCTGTCTTCATGAAATCAGAAGTCAAATATAGCATCTGTATTTTTCAGATATTGGCCATTTGTCAAGTAAATATTTCTGTGCAGAGTGATTTAGGATGTAGAATTTTTCTTAATTTAATGGCAAATAAATATGGCATCCATCATGAATTTAGCTTATACTAAGCATTCTACAAAAAGACAAGTTCTTGCATAGCAATATTTATATATTTGTTTATGGAATTTGGACAAAAGGACCTACTGGAAACACAGCTTCATTGACACTCTCTTTTAAATATCTGCATCAGTATCAGGGCAAATAAATGTTTAGCTCATCACACAGGTGTGATGGAAACTTTCACACCACACATTTTTCCTGGACTTCTACCACCCCCATAGAAGTAAAGTTTGTAAGCCTCCATCAACTCCAATGAATGCTTCCCCCCCACACCACCATCCCAAAGTTAAGACCTGGTAAGGGAATGGGTGGAAATAATACATAATAATGTAACTGTCACACTATTAAAAACTTGTTTTCATAGTCCTGAGGGTACCTTCTAGAACTGTAGGATTTCACTTTGCCTGGCCATAGACACTGCTATGGACTTCAGGTGGAAATAATTGAGCAGGCAGAGCCCTTAGCATCCCATCTCACCCCTCACAGCCTGTGGGGGTTTGTATTCTAAGCACTCTTGCAGAGACTAGGAAGGAAGCTTACTGGTGTTCAGAGAGGGGAGAGGAGAGCCATGGGAATGCCAGATCCAGATGCAGATCTCGGCCCCAACCCAGCTCCTGGCAGCAGGCATCTACTAGATAAAAGAATACAGGTGAAAACTGCCTCCATCACTCCTCTCACCCTGCTAGTGGCAGCCCAGCAAAGCCTAAGATCAGAAGTTTCTATCTAATGAGAAGCAATCCAGTAGGACTGTTCATCAGTTACATCTATATGGGAATAAAACAATACTTTCCAAGTGGGAAAATATTTATCTTGCCTTGTAGCAGGGACCATTTTAGAAAATCCACAAAGAAGAGGAGGGGTGATACTTTTATTATGTTAATTAAAAAATAAAATAAATCTTGTTGCCTTATTAGTTGGAATTTACTTTAGTTGGTTAAAATAATTTTAACACAATAGTTTATTATTTATTTTATTTATTGGACTTTTATTGCACCCTATTAGCCATAGGGCTCCATGGGCAGGTTACAAATTAAGAGCTATACCATTAAAATGCAATTAAAAATAACAAATATAAAGATCTCACATTATAACAAATAAAACCACACCATTATAAACTTCAAAGAACCACAGATCAATGTAAAATGCACAAGAACAATATAAAATATTAAAACCAATTAAAATCATTCAAACAGTTAAAATATCAGGAAATTATAAAGGTCTCTGCCTGGCACCAAAAAGAATACAAAGAGGATGCCAGGTAAATCACTCTGGGGAGCTGGTTCCAAAGCCAGGGTCCCCCTGTAGAAAAGGCCCTTCTCCCTGCAGCCACCCTTCTTATTTTCTGAGGAGGGGGCTGCTTCAGAAGGCCCTCTGATGATAATATAAGGGACCAGGTAGGCATGTGTGGGAAGAGTAACTCCTTTAGATTAATCCTGTGTCCCCTGAGCAGTGTCTGGAGAAGTATGGGATGTTTTGAGAGCTTCAGCTGTGATTTCAGAAAACAGCTCTGGAAATGGGACTCCTCTGTGCTCCCAGCATAGAAAGAATTGCAGCGTCTGCTTCTCTGAAGTCGCAAAAGTAATCTCAGAGAATGGGCTTAGTGGATGGGTAAGGGATCAGGAAAGTGGGGAAACTGGTCAGCCAGCTCATGGTATCCTCAACCTATTCCATCGTTATGCAAGAGGTATAATCTATTATGTTTGCTTTGTATTAGCATGGACTGTTCCTTCCAAGCATAAGTCCTTGGGAGAATCTTAGACTGTTAATTGGAGCACACAATCCAAATATAGCTTATAACCAAAGTGATATGAAGTTAAAATGAAAACGGAGTTGCGGAAAACCCAGTCTTTGTTGGGAAGCAAAAAACAAACAAACTATTTTTAGGCCGGAACACCAAAACTAGGTCAGCAAAAGAGACACATAACCTTAATTTAGCAATATATATTTTTATATTAGTACTGTCAAGCTGTTTCCCATAAGGAACAGATGAGAATATGTGACAGTTCTCATTATGGTAGTGATAATGGCATCCTATCTGCAGAAAAGATCCCTGCTTTCTGGTAGCAATCTTTCAGTGTAGGATTTGCTAGACAGCTGGAAACTGGCAACATGTAATAATATAAAAAGCCGTAGAATGTCTTCTCAGTTTCTAGCAGTAATGTTGCGTGATTCATTTTCATATATTCGCTGCCAGCAAACTGTTACCATTAAACGTCATAATCATCTGCTAAAATTAATTGGTTGTGCAAAGGTGTTGAGTGCCTCAGAAATGATACTGACAAACTGCAATATTGTTTTGAATCATTTACAAGTTTATCAATGTGAAAATATGGAGACTATAAATAAACCACTATCATGAATGGTCTAATCAGTAAGTGCTTAGGATAGTTTAATGCATTTCAGTGAAAATACTCTGTTCTAAATAGAACGGCTTATGACAGGGAAAGAAAAGAAGTTTGAGATTCAGTGTGATTAACTATTAAAATGTGGGACTAGGACTTGGGAGATCCAGGGTCCAGTCCCCACTCAGCCATGAAGCTCACTGGGTGATTTTGGGCCAATCACAGACTGTCATCCTAATCTATTTCATAGGGTGCTTGTTGTAAGGGTAAATGGAGGGGAAAATGATTGTGTGAGACACTTTGGGTACCCTGCCAGAGGAAAAAGGTGGGTTATAAATGTAATATAAGAGATGGTGGTGATGGTGAGAGCTGTAAAAGATCAAAGGTCACTCAGTCCTGCATTTTGCTTTCACCGTGGCCAAGCAGATGACTGCTGGAGTCAGACTAACCATCATTAGTACAATCGCATCCGTCCATGGACATGTACTTCAGCAACTGGTGCTGTGATGCATACTGCTGCTTATTCCAGAGTAAACATGTAGCAATTAGAACTAGTAGACACTGATAACCATAACCTTGAATATATCCAGTCCTCTTTTAAAGCTGTCCTGAAACTCTCACCATTCAGCTTCATTGATTGAAGCTAGTTTTTAATACTATCTACTTTCTGCACACCATGCATAATTTTATTAACCACTATCATGCCGCACGTAACTCACATATTTTAATGTGAAAGAAACGTTGTAACCTTTCCTCATAGGAGGTTATTCCAGCCTCTTGACCGTTCTGGTTGCCCTTGTCTGCATTTTTTTTCCTTTTCTACAATACTATTTTTCAGGTGCAGTGACCAAAACTGCATACAGTTCTCCTGTTCTGGTTGCACTATAGAAGTATTAAATTTACCCTCCTCATCCTCATCTCAATGTTCTCCAATGTAGAATTACGCTGGGTTATGTTTATTGAACTATCCACTGCAATCCCCGGATCCCTTTTGTAGTTTGTCACTCAACAGAATCCCCAGCAGCATTCAGCAAGTTAAAAAATGTTCCTCCTTGTACATAACTTTACACTTACATTAAACTGCATTTGTCCAAATTAATTAGGTGTTAGAGAACTTGGCTATTTTACTGCCTATCTCAAACTCTAGATCATTTATGAATGAATTAAAAAGCACAAGTCCCAGTGCAGATCATTGTGGTACCCCACTGTTTACCTCTCTCCACGGTGACAACTGACCTTTCATTTATTTATTTTTTATGCTTCAATAAATTGTTCAGCTGTTCAGTCATGTCCAACTAAAAGCGATCCTACGGGCCAAATCTCGCCACACTTTTCAGTCCAGTGCCACCTCTTTCAGCTGAACTGTGCTTTGGCCTGGATCCTCTTTGATGGAGTCTAATCACCTCGCTCTTTGACGATTTGGTTTTCTCCTGCTGCTGAGCATTCCAAGCATTCTATATTCTTCTAATGAGCTTAATTGCATGACATGGCCAAAATAAGTTACTAGTCCATAAGAGTATGGAGACTGATTGGACACTGCCCATTTTGAAAGAATTTTGACAAGTTAGTGTTTTTGTCGGACTCACTTGCAGAAGGCATGTTGATCCTTCAAACTTTCTAAAAATGCTTTCCAACCATTGACCACGTGGAAGAAAAAACTTTAAATTTAAAGAAATTCCAGTCTCAATAAGAGAAAGTTATAATCCAAACAGTCTTTTGTTACTGCTACAATATTGCAGGGAGAGAACCTTGAGCAGCTATCAGCATCACAGAGTGCCAGCCTAATTAGCAAGGAGCACTCCCCCTTCTGTTACAGCACAGTTTTTATAGGTTACTTACATCTGGTCTCTTCTCTGAGCACAAAACAGGAAAAAAGAACTTGGTATCACAGTTTATCATGCGGCAATTTTTATAGTATCTTACACCTGGGGATTTGAGATCCTAGCTGTGACAGCAAAAGATTTTTTTTTACTTGATCTTTAGAGTTCACTGAGATATCCTTGTCTTAGTTATACTTTGTTCATTGATAAACATAGGCTGCATAGCTGTGGCTAGCCTTTCAACTAATTTTCTTCCACATCCAGAACAGACATTTGATTAACTGGATTGTAATTTCAGAATTTCCGCTCCCCCCCCCCACCCCTTTATTTTTACATTTGTGCTGCACTGGCAACTTACTGGCCCTCAGGTACAGAGGCTACTTTTAGAAACTACATATATGAGATCCACAATTTCCTATTTGAATTCTTTAAGAATTCTTTGAGAGATACTATCTGAATCCCATAAGTTCCAAATTGATACTAAGATCTAGAAATTCATCTTTTTAATGAACACAGATTTTTTTTATCAGGAATTGTTACTTTTTTAAAAAGTTGTATGTTAAATGTTGCCAGACAAGACACTTGTGGATCAATCTCCACTGTTACAGCAGGTGA
Organism: Varanus komodoensis; assembly: GCF_004798865.1. Lineage (NCBI taxonomy): Eukaryota > Metazoa > Chordata > Lepidosauria > Squamata > Varanidae > Varanus > Varanus komodoensis. The sequence goes on along the minus strand of NW_025335268.1, from coordinate 39,930,244 downwards.
ATCAGGTGAGATATCTAGAACACAGCTTTGTCCTGTTTTCCTGGATGAGTTTCAGTTGGTTCTGCTCAAGGACACCAGCAAGGTGTTGGGACAATTTCATGCAACCATATCCATGTTGGATCTTTGCCCTTTTAGCTTATCAAAAATGGCAAGGAAGGGCTGGGGAGGTGATCAAGGCCTTCTTATAAGAGACAGTGGTTGCAGGCTGCCTGAAACAAGCATGATGAGTTCACTTCTGAAGAAACCCTCCCCAGAAACCTTAATCATTTTAGGCTGATGGCAAATGTTCCTTTCCTGGACAACCAGCTCCAGACATTCTTAAATTCAACTGATTATCTGAAACTATTTCACTTGGTGATCAGGCCACATTTTGGCATAGAAACAACCTTCGTCACCATCACACTATATGATGCTCTATGTCAAGAAGAGACAGGAAGATTGTGGCCTTCACAATTTTCCTTGATTTCTCAGATGCTTTCAATACCATCAACCCTCTGCTCATTTTGAAGTGGAAGGTACTATATTGCAGTGGTTCAGTTCTGCTTGGACAGCTCCAAATGGTGGTGCTTTGACAATATTGCTTGTCCCTATGGGTTTTTCAGTACAATGTTCTGCTGCACTGTTTTTGCACTGCTTTTTAACATCTACATGTAACCACTGAGTGCACTCATCCAGTGTGCACGATCATTGGTATGGTGATGGCATGCAGCCCTATTTCTCCCTTTCATCTTCATCAGGTGAAGCTGTAAATGAGCTAGATTACTGCCCAGCCGCATCAGAGGACTAACAAACTGAGCTTCAATCCAGACAAGAATGAGATACTTCAAATAGGTGGTTACATTTCCCCCTGCAAGAACAGGTTTGTAGTTTGAGGCTTTTCATGGACCCAGTTTTGGTATGAGTAGCTCATGTGGGTTCATGACCTGCCTACACACTTATTTAGACAAGGATAACTGGACTTCTGTAACCTATGCTCTGGTAATCTCCAGGTACAATAGTGTGGAATAAGTTAATTTATCTTATTTTATTGAAGTCTGAAATAATGTTGTAAGCTGTCCAGAGATGACAGTAATGGACGGCCTACAAATTTTTACATAAATAAATAAATAAAACAATAGTCCATGGAGCTCCCTTTCAGGACAGTTCAGATGCTGTCATTTGTGCAAAATATGGCAGCCAGATGATACTAGGAATGAAAAGATCCAAACATAAAACACTGATTCTGGTCCACTTGCATTGGCTTCCTGTTTCTGTGCTTCATTTGGAGGTGCTGTTTCTGACCTATCAAGTCTTACAAGGTTAAGGACCAGAGTACCTGACAGAGGGCCTCTTCCAGTGTGTGTGCATGTGCATGAAGGCACATGTGTGCTGTCTGTTTATATGCTTGTGTGTAAACAGTTTTGTATTATATACATTACTTTTAAAGTTTTTAATCTTTGTAAACTTCTAGAGAGTTTTGTCTCTTGGGCAGAAAAAAATAATAAATGGACAAGTGAATTTGTAAAAGCTGCATGGAAACTGTGGTATGCAATTCTTATATTAGAAGACTAGTCAATATAGCACCCACAGGCCCCAACAAGTTCCTGGACAGCTTTCTTGGCTCATGCCAAGGTACATAGAAACACAGAAACAGAGCGAGTCAGAAGGGGTCTCCCGGGCCATCTAGTCTGACTTCCGGCACCAGCCGGCTCCACTCACGACATGCCCACCATGTGCATGTCCAGCCTATCTTTGAACACCCGCACCGATGGGGCCTCAACGACCTCTTGTGGAAGCCCATTCCACACCCTCGGGGTCCTAACTGTCAGGAAGTGCTACTGTCAGGAAGTACCCTGCCCCTTCCTTCAAAATGTAATACATTTTCTTACCAGCAGCTGGGATCATTGTGAAATACATTTCTGTTGGTGCTGAAAACTGAGTTCAAAGGAGGGCTTTTTTTTTTTCTGTATTGGGACTCATATAGTAACAGAGGCTGTTAACACATAACACTAAACAATGCCACATGGTAACCACACAACATGGTATCTTACCTTACATCCTGTGTTCCCACAGGACACAAGGTTTCAATGCATGGATGTTTTCCATGCTTCTCTGTCTTGCCTCCACATGGCAGTACATTTCTTATCTGCCCCATGGCTAAAAAGTAATTCCATTCCTGAACCATTCCTCTGTGTCATTGGCCCACATGCTCTCTGGTCACAGCTGGCCACAACCAGCGATTCCTTTTGTTGTTGTTGTTGTTGTTGTTTGGTTGCTCAGTGAAGCAACTGCCTACGTGCTAGAGTAGCACCGTTGTTTCAGAATAGCAGTGCAGAAGTGCTCCTCCCAAGTATCATACCCCATGCACAAGCACACTCATCCACACACATACCTCTCCCCCTCCTTGCACATGTGACTACACTCCCTTTCATGTGTAGGGACATGAAGCCTGGTGTACGGAGGCCAGGCACTTGTGCTTGGGACAGCGGGAGTCATCCTGCCAGGCAGACTCTTAGGAGGGTGCCTGTCTGGGCATTTGCCCAGGAAAGTTTGCTGGCAGACTGGCAGGACAATGTGTTGGGCACAGCAGGGCTTGTGGGTAGGCCCAAGAATTGTCAAGGATGAGATGGAAGCAGGTTGGAAGGTGAAAGACAGAGTGGGAAACAGAGGCTCTGTGGGATGCTTTCCCTATTGCATCCTGCCTGTGTGCTCCTATGAGCAGGACAGTCTTCACATGAGGAGACCACTGGTTCCTGCAGTGGCACAAGCATGCTAGTGACCAGGCAGGAGTGCCAAGCACAATTGACTCTGTGGTCTCTGCTGCTGGAGGCCACGTAGTGTGATGTCCCACTTCTAGAGGGAACCTGTCTCTGTGGCTGGGCATCAGAAAGCCATGCACTGGCAGGAAAACCGGGGATGTGAATAACAATCCGAGTGTGGATGCAGTTGCCTCAGCAGTTACTAGGAGGAATGGAGCAGTGAGAAAGGGAGGCTGCAGCAGCCACGGCTGTTCTTGCCACCAAACTCACCAGTGGAATTTGGAACAATGCAGAAGCGTTCTAACTAGTGTCACACATAACAAGCCATGGTGAAGGTGTGGACATCTTATAAAAGACGATTGATTTTCATGGGTTTTCATGGAAAGCAAACATGCCATGCTTCATCATGGATGCTGAATATGTAACACACATAACAACATGCCCTACCTGTGCAGTTTCCAACATGGCTTGTCATTAGGTGTGACTGCAGCTATGATGTAAGAGAATGATGTAAGCCTTTATTTATTTATTTGGTTTATATCCTGCTATTTTTCTTATAACAAACTCAAAGTGGTTTACATCATACTCCTTCTCTTGCTCTCAGTCTTATCCCACAACAACAACCCTGTGAGATGAGCTGGGCTAAGTGTCTATGACTGGCCCAAAGTCACTCAGATGAGTTTTAATGGGGACTTAGAAAGCCTCTTAGAACCCAGATATCTTGCATACCGCTACATGTGAGGTAGTTACTGTTTGTACTGAGATCCTAGCCAATCTCAGTCTTGGTTGACGTCTGAAGATACAGTATCAATTATTTCAGTGAAGTTCAGCTAAAAAGTCACAGCCAATGAACCCTCTAAACATCAGAATACAGTGATCTCCTGAAATACAGGACACTCCTGAATGGGAGAGGGTTACATGAGAAGGAGAAGCAATGAAAAGTCGTGTCTCCACCAGTGTCATCATCAGCTGGATTTCTCGACTCCAGAAGCTTGAAATACATAATACAGTTGTTCTTTATTTCCATATTCCTACTTAGTCAAAAAATTCTAGTCTCTTCTGCTTATTAAGCAATAGATCAAGTAACCAAAGCAAAGAATTATATCACATTCTCTCACTCTTTTTCTTTTCAAATAGAGGCATAGTTGAGATAACTATCTGTCAGGCATTGGATTCATATAATTGTCTGTCTCCAAGGGAACGTAACAGGTGACATTGTGTTACTCTTCCTATCCTGTGATCCAGTATTTCTTGTTGCTTTTCACGGACAGCATGTGAAAGTCCTCACCACCATGAGTCTTTTTGTGTTTCTCCTCTTGTAGAGAAATAATAATAAATGAAATGAACGTTTTTCAATTAAAATCACATAGCTTTTTGTAAGAATAAACGTGGCGCTCTTGAACAGCACATAAATGTGTAGAGCAAAAGAATGGTGTGCTGAACTGATAAAAAAAGCTGCCACAGATGTAGTTTGATGGTTCAAAATTCAGAAACAAAACAGAAGTTGAAGCTTCCCATTCTGAACATCAAGAGTGGTTATCAGTTCCTTTCCTGCTGTGCAACTGTATTTACTAACCTCCTTTTTTGCATTCACGGCTTGCTTGCGGTAAAATATAATGGCAAGAGAATCTGTGCATATAAATATAGATCCCCAGAGTGCTCCCTCTGACAAGCTTTCATCAGGTGGAACAGCTGATCAGTGTGCAGAAAGGCACAGGGGGTGTGATCATGATCAAAAGACAAGGTTAGCTGCATCGGCCCAAGTCCCCTGAAAGAGATGGAAGACTTGCAATTTCACATCTTCAGCTGCATTTCGTCCTTGTTTGCCGCTTTCAAATATGAAATAGCAATAAAGCATCCATCTACCTGACATTCTTTTATGTTCACTTTTCAATCATAGACCAGAAAATGTTTCTTTTCAGTTTACTCTGATTTGGCAGCTGTGTTATTGCCTATCACTTTAGAGCAGTTGTAAGGCTGAAAACAGATTTCATTTACCTTCGGCCTGTAAAATTTCTTATTTGCTTGCTTTTCTTATTTTAAAAAACCCTACTTTCTCTAGTTTACATTTCATCCAAGTTGATGCATCTGATCATTGAACTAAATTAGAGCGCTTGGTTTAGACATAAGTTTGTGGGTTGTATGAGTGCTTTGACCAGACGGAACTTTGCCAATGAATAATGAACATCAGGACTGGTTACTGGAGAATTCATTTAAGCATGTGCATATTTTGATTTATAGCATTATCCTAAATAAACCTAAGTAGAACTATATCCTGTTAACCAAAATATTTTACATCTTGATTTACTATATCAATAATAATCTCTCTAATTGAAGCAACATGGAATAGACCCAGGTGGTCCAACTTTTCATACTTGAAGACCTCATGAGCACTTTGACATGGAGCCCAGGGGCTGCACAATGAATTACATTTCCATGTCATAATTTAAAGTGTCTATATATATATATTTAATTTAATATACACAATATATTTAATTAACCATTAAATGAGGGGAAATTAATTTTAAGATGATTTTAGGACTGACTGAACGAAAAAGAATGCTTTATGGGCCTGTGATCTCTGCAGAGATCACGGGCAGTTCCTTCTCCAACCACAGTCCAAGCCCAATGACTACACCTCTGGGCTGGTCCATCTCTTTCTTCCCTGTTTCTCCTACCCAGAAACCCTCCCATGTGATCCCCAATGGCTCCTTCTTCCTCTTTGGAATTGGCACACTGAGCCTCTTGTCCTTGACCTGATGAACTCTCAGGATGAATTCTTCCTGAGCCTCAGGAAGAAAATAGGCTCAGTCAGCATCCTCAGCAGAGCTCACCACAGTTATGCCCCTGCCGTTGCTAGGATATGGACGGTGGGAGGGAATGAGGATGCTCAGAGCAGCAAGAATGTCACAGAATAATATTTCAGATGCTGCATGCAGCCCAGAAGCCACTTGTTGGATCACCCTGGAATAGAACAACAGATCTATGCCACAAAAAATATCAGCATAGTATAATAGAAATATTATTTTCATTATCACAGCCTATTACAACAGTGTGTGAATACAGTGTAATAAGGGTGCAGCCCAATGCATGTTTATTCTGAAAAGAGACCCACAGTTCCCAGCATGTTGCAGCCTGTATGGCTGGTTGGCAGAATTCTAGGAACTCTAGGACTTTTCTCAGACTAAATATACATAGGACTGTGCCTTAAGGGATATAGATTTGCTCTTCCATAGCAGTTTGCCACACTGAATTATTTCATAGATATTTTAATGCTTACCATTGAATTACTACCTGCATTTATTTAAATATAATTAGTGCTACTATACCATCAGTATTATTAAAAGTATTGGAAAGTATACTGTCATAATTCAGCTTGCAGCAGTATTCATGCCACTGTCTTGATGTTCCAGAAGTCTAGTTAATGTATATAGCTAAGCCAGCAATAAAAAGCATATTTTGATGTTTTGTACTGAGAAAAAAAATATATATTACTGTGTTTTCTTTTATTGCAAAATCTTTTAATCCTACTGTGCTTTAATATTTTACAATTTCTATGATAAAAAGCTCACTTCACATTTAATTGCTTATTTTTTCATTGATTTCTTATATTTCTTAGCCTCCTTTCAAGATCCAAGCCTTTCCAAGCAGACCATGCATAAGTAAGACTAGGACAACACTCTTATGCACCCTTGTCCATTTCTGAGGGGATGTAGGTTCACAAAGATCCATCTTCCAAGACTGGACATAGAACTCTAACCTTATGTGAAGGAATCAGACTGCACATCACCCCCACAGCTCTTCCCAGCTTATGGGATATGCATCAGGAAGGGGGAAAATGGGTGTGTTGGGCAGGCTAGTGGAAATAGATGAGCCATCATGGATCCATCAGATCCAAAATCCTCTCTGTTCCTTTTCCCAGCAAGTTCAGTAAGTTAGATGGCCTCAGAAGTTGGAAAAGCTGAAAATGCCTCTGCTTTTCCTCCCTCCCTGCAATGTCCATGCATGCAGGAACTGAGGGCTCCAAGATTGTAGCCTTCTGTCCTGTGAGCATTTCTCCCAAAGAGTTGTACCCTAAAGGAATGCTAGATGTTATGGAGCATGGGTGGAAATATTAACAACAGCAACCCTTTGGAGCTTTATAGGCCAAAAAAAATATTCCATGCATGAAGGATGCAGATGATGTTATTTTTAATTAGCCCATTATCTGAAACATTTTATTTTACTTTTAATCCTTTAATATTTTTTTGACTTAGACAAAACTATGTAATCAAAAAATCCATTAGCAGACAAAGTAACAATGACATTTTATAAATCTGATTATTTGAAGAGAAGTACCAAACAAAACTTTTGCCATGTAGCACATTCCCTTCTTTCTCGTTATTTTCCCAACATGGGATAGAAGCTTTACCAAGAGACGAGTGGTCCTTCCTGGTTTGTTCCTTTCATTTGTTCCTTTTATTTTCTGTGTATGTACATCAACACACGCGCGCGCGCGCGCGCACACACACACACACACACACACACAGTGGAGCATTGCTTCCAGGTAAAAAATGGGATTCCACTCCTATTCTCCGACTGAGAGGAAAGATGTGTTAATAAAACATCAAGAGGAGTGCCTGCCATAGAGAAGTCTCTCATCTATATAAAGTCAGCTACAGGATGTCCCAGAAAAAGATAATAATCACTAGGCCTTTTCTGCAGTAATCCTTGCCAAATGAGATGTAGCAGTAGTTTGCAATATTCCTGAAGGATTTTTAAAAATCCTTTTTTAATTAATAGTTGCCTTGAGGGCAACAAACAATACTTAATTAAAAAAAAGAATCCAACAGTAAAATGTAGAATGGCTAAAAGCCAGGGGGGCATAAGCAAACATTTTTTTTCTTCCTTTGAACATATGCAGCTTTATAACATGCACTGAAGCAAGAAAACAGGGGATCAAATAATGCAATGGGCATCCAGCAGGTGATCCTGGCATTGCATGCAGATGCATGGAGGTGGGAATTCTTAATCTGCTTTCTTGGGAACAAACCCCTATGCATAGAATCTAAATGTAACAATTGTTCACTTTATTGCATTTTTGTTATTCAGATTACTATTTACATCTATTTATTTGTAATTATGTTAGGCTACCTTTAAAGAGGCAGCTAAAGTTCTTCAGTGTCTGAAAGTCACTGGCCTTCATGTAATTTAAAGTAGAAAAGAAATGAAAACAAGATTAATAAGATTAAATGTGTAGAGTACATAATGCAAGGAACAATCCCCTAAATACTTACATAAAACAACACACACCATCTCCACAAAAAATAAGGAAGTTTCTGTGTGACTTGCCTGTCACTAGTTCCACTTATCAAAGACTGTAGGTTCTTGGAGACATTCTAACTGGCTAGTAGGCATGGGGAGATGTGCCTTTACAGAATCACAGCAGCATGCCCTAGCCCTGACCTACATGCATTTATTTGAACTTCAGACAATATTCACCATTAGTATGTCTGTAAAAAGCCAGACTTTCAGGATTGGACTTCAGAAATGAAATAAAACAAGAAATAGGTCTTGCAGCACACCTCCTGACAACAATGTTCATGTTCAGATTTGAAACCATTTGCTGTCTTCCAGAATACTTCATTCCTTTTCACTCCATTCCCCTGACTTTTTTTCTCTCTTTTCCAGTTGTCAATATTCTGTAGCGACTAAACATACTCAATCCTCTCTGGACTGTCTTTGTGGATAGACTGCCCCCTTAGATTTGTGCTTTAAATGCTTTCTGTAAACATTGAGGTTCCTCTTCTTTCTCAGTGGCCTTGTTTTGGCTCCAATGTAAATTGTATTGCACTGAGATAAGCTATATCTGGTTCATTGCTAAGAGTATTTACTGTTGCAACAAGTTTCCCTGCAAACACATTGTGCCAAAAAATGCTATTGGCACTGCTAGAGGTAGTTTATTATAGCGTACTGTAATTTACATTGGCCCTAGTGCTGAATAGGATACTCCCCTCTGGAACCATAATGGATGCTTGATACACGGTGTCAGGGTAGTACCAATTAAATGCATGGTACACTCCCTCTGTATCAAACTGAGGGTATGGGGACTGAGCCTAATATATTCCTATATGCATATGTTGTAATAATCATAGTAGATGTTTCATTATTATTTCAGTTTCAGTATTAGTTCATATATCAGTATGTTTCATTCATAGGCTGTCATCTTTTAGAGTAAATCAGGTCTTTTAGAGTAAATCAGTCAAGGAAAGGTTCAGGTTGCCTGGCAAGCTCTTCCTTGGAACGTGTTATCTGGAACACATGTAGGACTATTAGTAATTTCATTTTCAAAAAGGAATGATAAATCCAGGTATGAAAGATAAGAAAAGCTAAGTGATAACAGTAATGCATTTCCAACCAGCTAATTCTCATAAGCACTGATTTTTATAACACTCAGTTATTGATGTGCAATGCATCAGGAATGATTGATCATAAGGCTATAACTTCTTAAAGATAAAAATTCCATATTTTATAATACTGTCTTCTTAAAAAAATACAGGATTTCTAGTTGGGTAATCATGGTGGATTGGACAATGTAATGACTTACTGCAGGAATATTAAGTTCTGCCTGACTACTCTTAGATTCTGAAATGACAGAAATTATACAGTTCCTGTAATTTTCAAATCTATATGGTATTTTATGTTTAAGCTATTTATGTCAGAATTAAGATGGATGCACCCAAAAACATTTCTTCTAGACAGTAATTTCAGGTTCATGTTTACTTCAAGGCATTTTTGCATCCCTGCAATTATGAATTCCCTGATTACATAAAAGAGAAATACTCATAAACACATATTTATACATCACTGGAGCCTCTAATTCAACAATGATATTTCATACCAACACAAAACATATAATAATTTAACTATTTCCTTTTTAGAAATGAATCTGTTATCACTTAAAATTGCAATGTGACTTTGAATTCACTTGTGCAAAGCTGTTTGTTGATAGGTTTAAACTAGTTGCTTTTGAAATGATAAATTCACAGTGAACACCAGCCATGAGGACTGTAAGTCAAAACATAAGGTTTGATGTGATAGGTTGTACAAAGTGTTCCCAACTTTCTTGTATACCGTGGGAAGTAACTACATATGAAATGGAACTGTGGGCATCCTTCCCCTGTAATTTTTTTAAATGAAGAGTATCTTCAGGAATCATCAGTCTTGGTGGGTGGGGGGAGTGAAAACAAGGAAAAGGTATTGTTCTCAATCTCCCCTCCAGCCATTTTCTGGGTGTAGCTTTGGGGATGTAGCTTTGAATGGGAAAAGAGAAGAAAGGATGATTACCTGTCCTGCTACTTCTCTGCTCTAGACTACAGATTTCCAAGGCTCCTTTTGGTATCAAACACAATGAAAGTATCTCCAAAATAATGCAACTAATCTGCACCCACACATTTTCATTTAGAAGCCAGTGGCATTGTGCCCCTGCTGAGAGGCTTTCATATAGAGTTTTTGTAGACCTAAGAATTTATAAAAGATTGAACTGTCCACCAAATAGTCAGGTGCCTGAACCAAAGAGCTCTCACTGTTTCCCCTGTAAGTATTGACCAAGGAAATCATGTCCTCTGCTACTCCACATACCAGTCCTTGTAAAAATGGTATATAGTGTCAGCTTACATGAGAGAAAGCAAGGAGGGTGGAAAGAGAGAGGAAGAAAGTAAAAGATGTTAAGAAAGGGAAAATGTGAAATGTCTAGTTTTAAAACAATCCTAACAAAACAACTGCCAGCATCCAACAGGGAATCTGGTCTTCAAGTGAAACCCACTACTTTACACAATGAAGATCTAGCACTTCAGGAAATGACTAGAAATGTGTGAAAAAGCTCATTTCTGGGAAAGGGCAGGTTAGCACTTCTTGTATAAGGGAGTATTGCTAACCTGTCTTGATCCAGGAACCAGAATTTGTACTCTTTTGGGAATTCCTTATAGGAAGTATTAGATCGCCATTATATATGTGATGGCTCCCAGTTATACAAGCAAATTGAGAGCAGTAGCCACTTGCCCAGCTCAATACTGCCCAACAAGTAGGAAATCTTATAATCTAGGCAATTTGTCAAGACCTATTTAATGTCATGCCACTATACTGCATGCATTCTAGAGTCTCATTCAGCCCATTTTTATGCCCAATTCTGGGCTCTTAAGATCAGTTTGACGTTCTGAATTTCATTCCAGCTTTACATTTCAATTACAGGACTTTGAGTGTGATTTCTGAACTTATAATATGCAAGTTGGAGACTGTCACTGCCTGTGAAATAAACATCAGATTTACAATATGCACAAGGAACTGAGATTATGATTAATTCATTTCCCAAGATTATAGCAGTGATCTAAAAGTTACCTTGAGGCTTTTCTTTTGGTGAGAAATATTAAAGATTCAGCAGTTCACATTATTCATATTGCAAATCCCATGAGTTTGAAAAGAAGCTTACATATATTAAGCAATCTCCAAAGTTGGTTGGTTAAACATTTATTAGAACTTCCACTCTATTTAGAGAGTTTCATAATATAAAGAAACTCATTTTTGGAAAATGCCTTTGAAAGTGATTTTTGCCAGTTAATGAAAAGAGAAATGGCAATGTAAATGAGTAAATTGGAAGTGTGAATATCTTTTTAAGATTTATATATATATATGCACACACACAGTCAAGACAGCCAAGATCAACATTGTTTTGCTGCTAATTAACGAAGGATTCTCTAGGAAATGTTTTTTGAAGAAGTTATCTCTGGTGCAGAGGGCAAGCAAAAACAAGGCCCTGAAAAGCTAGTTCCGTATGTTGCTGTCTGTTTGCTGAAGCTCTCATCTATTTATTATTTATTTAAAACTTTTATATGTCATCCCTTATGCATGGCATCTCAGGACAGCGTATAATCATAATCATACTAAGATAGCTGACCTACTAACATCATAAATGGCTTCAGATAATCATTGAACCATGAGATATTCTTGAAACTTGCATTATCATGTTTTCTGAAACTAACTGAAATGACAAAACATAGTTCACAAGCCAGCAACAAACAATTGATTGTGGTTAGCAAGCCATGGCTTGTTAGCACAGCTGGGCTCAGACAACATGATCATGCACATTTCAATAACCCACAGTTCAGTGACATGATATGCCACACTTAACACAAATCCAGCACTTGAGAGTGGCTTATCACATTGACCAGGTTCACACGTTGCAACAGACATACTGTATGGTTTGCATGGCATGCAATTTTTTGCATGGATGTGCCTGAAAGACAATCAGGGTCATCATAGTAACTCTGCTCCCTCTTGGTCCTCTAGGCAGTATTGAAGGAGGCACCAGAGGGCAGAATGAAGCTTCTCACTTTGGCAGCCATGATCACAAGCCCAAGTTCACCTTTCACTGCTGTCAACAATGTCTGCTGCACAAACAGGGCCTGTGCCCTGAAACACTGCAAAAGCCATGAGGAAGCTGGTCAGGCACCCTCCGCTCCTGCTCGAAAGGGACTGCTCAGGCAGGGGAGGTGCCCAATCCACACCCAGGCAAAAGAGAGAAGGAATCTGCTGGATACCGCTGCAGAAACAAGCAGCACCACTCAATGTATCCCCCATCCACCACTGCGCAAGGACCAGAGTGCTGCTCCTCGCAAGCCAGCAGCAGAAGGGAGACTCCACTGAGCAGCACTGCAGAAAGCAGTGGCACCCCTCCACCAATTGCCCCCCTGCCCTTTGCATGTGCCAGAGCACTGCTTGCCATCCTGTTCCTTGCATGGCAAGTACAGAGGCAAGAAGCAGCCATGTACCACTGCGGATTCTCCCACTCTCCTCTTTTCCATTTTCAAGCAAAGAATCAGGATCTAGAATTAATGTACTTAAAGACCTCCAGAAAGGGAAATCCTAGTTTTCAAGAACATGAATGAGAATAGAAACATGTAAAATGAATAGTTATGACATTTATCATCTCTTCCCCTCTTCCAAAGAAGCCAAAGCAATTTACATAGTCTTCTTTCTCTCAGTTTCGTCCTCATAAGAACCCTGTACAGTAGGTTAAACTGACAGCCATTGACTGAACCAAGGTCACCAAGGAACTTGCATGGCTGAGCATGAGCTAAAACCTAGATCTCTGAGGAAATAGTGGAGTGGGAATAAAGAGAACCTGAATTCTGGGTTTGTAAAAAATAGCACTGTGGACTCAAATGCAGGAGGAACTGCGAAACAGAACCAAGGCTGTTGGAAAAGTTATTGGAAAGTTAGCTGTTATTCTGTTATTGTGAGGTTGGATGATCTATAAACCTGTCCTTGTGAGGACAGAATTGAGAGGAAGAAGACCATTGCCTTGGCATCTTTGGAATAGGGGAAAAGATGATAACTGTCATAACTATTCCTTTGAATGTTTCTATTCTTATTCATGTTCTTGAAAACTAAGATTTTCCTTTCTGGAGGTCCTTAAGTACAGTGGTACCTTGGTTGATGAACTTAATCCATTCCAGGACTCTTGTCCTGACCCAATTTTTGTTGCGAGCCAAGTAAAATTTCCCCATAAGGTTCAATGTAAATAAGATCAATCCATTCTGTATCTATTTTTTTAAATCAGAAAAATGTAAAGCAAAGTGACAAAGAACAACTCAGATCGCAGCCATCTCTCCCACCCACCCCGAGCACGAGTGTGGCCATTTCCCCACCCCTCCAGCAGGACCGCGATCGCGCCTGCACATGCCCGGCATCCCGGCACACTGGGGGGGAAGGGAGACGGGCGTGAATGTGGGTGCTTGACGGGGGGAGAGACAGGTGTGAACGCAGGTGCGCTGGGGGAAGAGACGGGCGCGATCCTCCACCCAATGCGGAGTTTGTGACCTAAGTCAAAATTTTTATGCAATGTTTGTTCGCGATCCAATTTGGTCGTGAACTGAGGTGTTCGTGAGCTGAGGTACCTCTGTACATTCATTCTAGATCCTGATTCTTTGCTTGAAAATGCAAATGTTGCTCTTTGGTTCACAACAGAAAGTTCCGAAGAAAAGCCAGGAAAGAGATTGAGATTCATTAAATTTCAGAAAGGCCGGGAGACAACTGAGAAGAAAGTCTATGCAAGCAAGAGGGAATCTTGAGAGAGATCTTTTTTTCACCTTGCAGCATGGCAGCTTCTCTATACACTGATAGTGGGGTGTTTGGTTTGTTAGTGATATATTCTAGTTTGCTATTAAACCATCTTACATAGGTGATAGTTTTATCATTTTTGTCAATGTGGCACTTAAGTTTTCCTTCTGTCTTTTTTTAATGTCATTATAATTTTAGCATCCTTATGCTTGCTTCAAAGACAGGATTATAAATGCTGAGGCAAGATAACACCTGAACTGCATGATCTTTTCACACTAATCCCTTGTCTGCTTCATATTTTTGTTATTCCATTGGGCACTGATAGGTATAAGACTCAATTACTAATTTAGATACAGGCCTGATACCATGATCACATAATTCTCTTTCTTTGTGTGTGGTAGCAAGTACTGCTTTTAAAGTCTATTTGCCTGGTTCAGTCACCCAGCACTTCACAATTTATTTAGGAGCTCATATTGAAATAGTTATTCTCTTTTTGTTTAGCCATGTTTTTTTTTTAAGGGAGTAAGGCACCAGTTTTAGACAAAGAAGGCCCAGGATCACATTACAAAATACATGAAGCTTCTCTGCTGAGTCAAGAATACATTTTGGGCTGTACATTGTATATTGAATGCCTTTGAAATGCTTTCAGGCATATCTCCCCTTGCAAAAGGATCGGTGTTATATTTAATATGTGGCCTCCACTATCTCACATCTTCTTTGCACATCTCCTGATAATGGCTACTTGAGCAGACATATAATGTGACATTATCACTCACAGATTTCCCCATACCTGGCAGCCAATAAATAAAAAGCAGGGACAGTTAAATGTGTAATAGTTTCACATCAGTTGTCAGTGGGAAATGTGAGCCAATATGGGTATCCATTGACTAGAAAGCACAGGAAAGCTCTAAGACTCCATGTTGCTGCCCAAATTAGGTGGTCTCAGCCTATATAGTTCTGTGTGGGGGTCCTCTATATCTTCATCATGCAATTGCTGCATCCAGAAAGGGGGCTGGTCTATTTCCTCTGCTGCTAGAGGAAATAATATATGTTATTATTATATAATAATGTAATATCATTATACAATAATTTAAAATATTACATAATTAATACATAATGTCAATATTACATACTTAATACAGCATAGCTTTGGATTTTTTTTTTCCTTTTTCACTTCCAGGCAATAATGCAAGATTGTGAAAACAGCCTAATGAGCTCAGTGTTATTTACATAATTACTTCTCCAGGAGTGAAACCAATGACCACAAAGAATCGCTATTTTAATTTTCCATGTGTCAACTTGCTGCATCCCCGAATAATTTTTCAGGCATGTTTAAAGGTTCGAGACTATATCAAGTAAACCTGATCAGGGGTTAAACCATTTTATTTTTGGAAAAATGCAGCACACTGTGCACTTCAGTCATGTTTGACAAACATTTTCAAATAGAAGTGATCCTTCCCTTCAAAGTACTAATCACTGTCAGAGATAAGCAGGAATATTCCAAACCCCCCCCCCTTTTTTTTTAGTGCATAAGAAACTGCCTGTATGAAAAATTAAGTAAAACAATAGAAATTCTTGAGTGATGCATCTGTTAAGGATGGAGTAATATCATGTTCTGCAACTTCATTGTCCCTGAGACACACCCACTGAGGATAAGGAGCCAGTATGCTTTCTCTGTTAGCCAAATCTTTTAGCAGAGTTGACTATCCACTGCAGTTCACTGTTGTTTATTTAAGTGACAGCAGAAGCGCTCACAGGTGCCAAATTGCCAGTTAGGGCCTCCACTATCACATCTGACCCTGATGAAGGTGGCTCACAGTCCAGCAGCAGGCCATGGATTTTGGGTGGTTCATTGACCAGCCTAACAAGTCTTTCTTGTTGGGTTCAAGAAACAGAAAAAACAGTGTCCAGTGAGGAAAAATAAGTAAAGTGAGATGGCATGCAACCAGCATCCTGTTCAGCAAGCAACTGTATATATAAACAATATAGGCAAGTGTAAAATAATGCATATTGGGGCAAAAAAAATCCAACTTCACATATATGCTGGTGGGATCTGAAGTAGCGGTGACTGAGCAAGAAAAGGATCTTGGTGTGGTAGTGAGCAGCACAAAGGAAATGTTGGCCCAGTACTCAGCTGCTGTGAAGAAGGCAAACTCCATGCTAAGCATAATTTAGGAATGGAATAGAAAATAGAACTGCCAAATTTTACTCAACTTATACAAAGCTTTGGTGTGGCTGCACTTGGAGTATTGTGTTCAGTTCTGGTCACCTTACCTGAATAAGGTTATTATTCAGTTGGGAAAAGTGCAGAAAAGGGCAACAAAACTATCAGGGGTCTGGAGTAGCTTCCCCATGGGGAATGGATATGACAACAGGGACTGTTCAGCTTAGGAAAAAAATTGAGTAAGGGACATAATGATAGAAGTGGTCAAAAGAGTGCATTTTATGGTGTAGAGAAGGAGACATTTCTCTCTCTCTCCCATAATGGCCATCCCATGAAGCTGATTAGTGGGGAGTTTAGTACAAATAAAAGGAAGTACTTCTTCACAGAGTGCCTAGTTGAACTATAGAATTAGCTGCCCCTGGAAGTGGTGATAGCCACCAATCTAGATGCCTTTAAAAAAGAATTTGTCAGATTCATGAGGGAGGAGACTATCAGTAGCTACTAGCCTTGCTGGCTGTGTGCCACCTCCTTTAGCAGAAGTGGCTTGCCTGCACACACCAGTTGCTGACGAGCTGGGCTTACACCCATCCTGCTTGAAGGATCCTGTGGACAGCTGGTTTGCTACTGTGTGTATGGAATGCTGAACTAGATAGACCTTTGGTCTGATCCAGCATGGCTTTTCTTATGTTTTTATGTCATTATTAACCACCATCATGTCATGAACCAGCCTGTTAGGAGGGGTGGGGGCAAAAAGACCAGGAATTATCTTTTGGAGGGTGGACCCTTGTACGACAGACTTCCCCCACTAAATGAGTGTTCTAAGAATCCATCTGCATCAGCATATCAAGCTGGGTTGTTGTGAGACGATGCGTTGGGTTTCAGTGAGTTTTTATTTTTGGAGACTCAACACATTTGCCTATTTTGTGATGGTTGATTTACATGAACAACGTGTGGTGGTGAAATGTGGTTCAGCTGAGTGTCTAGCAGTTTTTGACCAAAAGAAGCATGACTCTTCTGCCCCACCCTTCCTATTCACCTGATCTCACCCTGTGCAATTCATTTTGGTTTCCCGGATGAAAAAAGTCCTCAAAGGGAAACGTTTTGCCGACATGGAAGAGGTGAAATAAAAAATGGCAGAAGCACTAAAAGCATCAAAATTGACAAGTTCAAAACCTGTTTTGAGCAGTGAAATAAAGTCCTGATGGATGCATTGCATCAAATGGAGAGTACTTTGAAGGTGACTGACATTTGAACATGAAAAATTAATACACAATTTTTTATAAATAAACTCCTGGTTTTGTTTAGTTTGTTTTTGGTTTTTTTATTTTTTTGTTTTGTTTTGTTTTATATTCCCCCCTCATATGTTAATACACAGAGTGGTGAAGTGTGTGTGTGTGTGTGTGTTTGAACAGGGCTTTACACCTGCCCAATCCCAAGATATTTTGTTGCCTGAGACGATGCCCAAATGGCATTTGCTGCTGCATCCCATATTTTGTAAAGTCTTGCTGCACCATTCATCTGCACTTCCTTCATGGAACTGCCCTGAAGTACGCAGAACTACCTCATTCTGTTGCATTTCAAGACTGGTCCTGTTTAAACAAAGTCAGGCTTAACATCCATCAACAAGATCGTATTTTTTTGCAGGCACTCCCTTAAGTCCTGACTGAAAAAACAGTAGTCCAAGTTTCTGCCCAACACTGGTAACACTGCCTCACTGTAAGATCTTAGCCATGCTGCTGTGTGACTCCTCCTGCAACCAACCAACCAACCAATAAAATACAGGCTCAGTGTGCAGTGGAACACATGACAGGGAGAACAAGTCGCAGCCATAAACATTGCAACAAGAGAGTCACAAAAGGATAAAAGACAAGGAATGTGCCCTGCAGTAAAATATGTAAGATGTTAATGAAGGAGGATTTCTAACACATCTCAAAGAACATGACAGGGAATGTCTATAAGTGCCTGTGATGTTTTCATAACTGCATTCCACCTGGCGAACATTCTGCATTTCTACATGCCAATGGCAGGGTCCGCTGTTCAGCTGGTAGCACATGTGCTTTATTGCACATTTAATCCCTAGCTTCTCCAGTTTATTACTTTTGGACCAGTGTGTTAAGGGATTATTTGGATATGCTTTAACTCTTTGAATTCCTGAATTCCACTGTGTTGCAGGCTGGCTTTTCCATCAGAAATGCTACACATCTCCATATAGATATGATTCTCACCGGTCTTGTTCTCAAAAGTTTTGGATATCTCTGACTTCACCTACTTGCTAGTATGTTCTGTGCTGGTAAGATGGAAGCATGATTTGTAATTATATAAGAGAAATGTGTTAAACAAATGCATGGGTTGTATAATCTCTTATTGTTTTCATTAACTATATTTAAATAAGAAAATAAAGTTTGCAGTGTACATTAAATTAAAAGAATTTTCCCCGAATTCCTTTTAACAAGAGTCCTGGTTCCTTTTCCCTTATCTCTTCACTGGCATCCTGTCACATCCTGGTGACCTTTGCTTATCCTGCTCCACCATCTCCAGAAGGCCTTCTCCTCCTTGAAAAGAGTCCTCCCTTCCTCCGTCATTTGTATTTGTTACTTTTATTTCTTGCCTTTCTCTCATCATGGAACTCAGGATGGCATACATACAGTTCACAGACGGTTTGCAATCCATCCATGATAGGACCCAGAACTACTTAGCTTGAGCAAGATAGCTGAATCTTGTCCCAGGACCTCCTTTGTTGAGTCTTAAGCCTGTGACTACCTCTCCGAACATGTTTCTCACTCTTCCTCACATCTCACCTTTGCCAGGAAGCATGGAAACACCAGATCCCAATACCATATTGGATAGATGGACAACTTTACAGTCTTTCCCTGATTTCAAAAGCTTTCTGAAAGTGATCAGTTCCAGAAACTATGGTGAGAGTGATCTTTTTTCCCCTGCATTCCACTGGGTGGAGATGAAAATAGCAGGAAAGAGAGCACACTTAAACCAACAGAACTTGCAGTCCACCCAAGTCCTTCCACTTCACACAATTTACTCCAAAGCCAGAAGCCTCCAAACAGCCTTCTGTATTGTTCTATACACAGAGTATACTAACTCTGAGGAGTATTCTTTGTCTCTAAGACCTGCACAAATACAGGCAGTCCCCAGCTTACGAATGGCTGTACTTATGCCCAAACTGCCATAAACCCTATTAATTTAAAATTTAAATTTAAATTCCTTGTGGGAATGACTTGTCAAATCTGGTTTTTGTTTGTAATGTGTCATATATAAAAATTGCAAAATTAAAAATTGCATTAAATACAATTGACTCCAGATTTAGTCATACATAGAGTAGACTCATTTGAAATCAATAGGATAGTCCTAATACTGGCTGCATTCACATAGAAATTAACATAGAAATCATGAAGCACCAACCATAGTTTGGCTGTTCAGAGCTGTGAAATTCTGGATAACTCCTAAATCAGGGCCAGAAGTCCTGTTCATTTCCTTGGTACTCATTTCCATATATAAGGCTATAGGCTTACATTTCATGTGAATATAGCTGATATTCACAATGCAAAAAGAAGAATAAACCAATAAACCATAACTTCTCTGCAAACATCCCACCATCTTATTAGCATCATAAAATTCCATGAAAATGTATGTTCTCAGTGTGATACTAGATCCTATTCACCTCCTTCAGCATTTGAACATCTTTCCTGCCTCTACTTTCATCTACTAGTTCATCTCTCAGACTATGTAAAACAGAATAAATAATTCTTTAAAAAAATCAGAGTCAGAGGCTCAGTGAGAACCCAGTTCCTTCAGGACTTCTGATAACCATTCATATCAGTTCTTCAGTTCGTCTCTTCTGTATCACTGTTTGTATTAAGGGCACTTTGAAACTGGTCCTGTGATGCTGCTTATGCCTAAATCCATTGTGTGCAAAATATCTTCCTACTTGGAAGTGCCTATTGCACAGCATTATGTATGACTAAAGGTCAGAAGAGATAGATTGTCCTGCAGTAGGCTTAGATCAATTATTGTTTTGCCTAATTTAAATCATGAGGTAATGCCTATCCATGTCATCCCCTAAAGTCTGTTAGATGTTTCTTTCTTGCACTTGCGAGAAATGAAACATAGGTTGCCATTTAGAGAGAAGCAGGCACACATATTTTATCTCAGTCTCTTTGAGTGCTGAAGTTACTATTTCTAATTTCAAAAGAAATGTGGTGCTGTGACGAAAGCTTGCCCCCTCTGGCTAAATGTGGCTTACCATGTTTTTCTTACACAAAGCTAGCATGACTATATTTAAGTAACATTTTAGTAAGCTTTTGGCTTATAGGCAGTAGTGGCTTTCTAAGGTGGGGCTTACAGATTTTTTAAATCAACCCCACCTTTCATTACTGAGCTTTGCTTAGCCATGCCTCATACTGTTCTGGAAGTGCACCATTTTGGGGGTGAAGATGCAGAGGGCAAGAAGAATCAGTGCTGATCAGATTTGCCACTTCGTGCACGTGGAAGCACTTTCCACTAGCACAATAACACTGGATGCAACCTTTTTATCATTATAAAGTAGGACATGTTGATTGTGTTTGCACATACCAACAAGCCATGCATAGCTTGTCACTATGTGTCAATTCCGCATGCATGGGTGAGAGTGGCACATTTGGTTTCCATGAATTTTGCAGAGAGGGACTGCTCACACATAACTCGGTTGGTTACTGTGCAGTTATCTTTCATACCTTGTGTCCTGTGTTCACACATTCACAAGGTAACTGCATGAGTATTCTCCACACAGCTCTGTCTTCCCTCCAAATGGTAGCATGTATCCCATCAGCCCCTGTAGCTGGGAACCAGTCCCAACCGCATACCACTCCCACCTGCCTCTCCCTCATTGATCCACATAGTCCTCTCAGTATGTTCTCAGCAAGCCACTGCTTTTTTCTCCCCTCCTGCTCCACAGAACTCCTTTCTCCTCAATATACGAGGGATCTTCAAAAAGTGTCCTCACTTTAAAAAAAACTCCATTAAGAATTTCAAAAGCAAATTACGTCACTTTCTACATAGCCACCTTCCTTTGCAATGCATTTTTCCCAGCGTTGTACCAACTTTTTAATGCCATCAGCAAAAAATATATGAAATATATTTATAAAATATAAAAGTGAGGAAACTTTTTGAAGACCCCCTCATATTAGCAGAGTGGCTCCACAGCCATGGCAAAGCAGTGACTAGGCTGGAGTGCCACGCACAGCTGCCCCTGTGGTTGCTCCTTGTCCTTCCTCCTGGAACAGACTACCTGATGACCAGATGCCCTGCTGTCACCATGCCTGCTTCCCAGCCAATCATCCATCTTGTGTGCTGCCTGAACATCCACATGCTATATGTGCCTACAACCACCTGGCCAATCATCCTCTACCTATCGCTGGGCTGGGTTACCCACTTCTTGTGCTGTCTGACCAGTTGCTGAGATGCCCAGCTCATGCAGTGGCACACACTATCACCTCACATGCACCCGCCCTTCAAGCAAACTTCTGCACCGTGTTCCTGTGTTCCCTATAGAAGAGGAGCACACAGCCTGTGTGAAGGCATCACCCTGAGAACCCAGGTGTCCCACACTGTCTCTGGCCCTTCCTGCTGCTCTTATCTTGTCCCTGGCATTCCTGAAGACTCCCAACAAGCTCCACTGCCCCTTCTCCCTCCCTTGTAGGCAAATATACTCACCTGTGTATAAATCTTTATTGTGAAATATCTTGAAAACTTTAGCCAACCAGCACTTTTATCACCTGTTTTCTAGTTCATCTAATCAGAATATGTAAGAATTAGTACATTTTATCTTGGAGGTCGATAGTTTCCTAAAATTTGTAGACCAGTGACATTGGTCATCTCTAATTAAAGGGCTGCCCTGACTGGAAGATATACCTGAAAAACAGTTCATGGCTAGCAGTTCATATTCAGGTATTCTGTTAGCTTAGTAAATTAAACACCCCTCTTCCTTGTTGCATCAATTTCTCTATATCCATGGAGGACAGTGTCTGAAGAGGACATTCTCCGATATCCTTGCAGGCTATCCATATGAGATAGAACCCTGGAAAACCCTCCTCATGGATGCAGAAGAGTCTCCTTTGCAGATACTGCCCTTCAGGGATGTTGTTCTTGATCCCTCTCACATATTTGATTTATCCAGGATAAAACATAGGGCTTAAATTGGCAAGCACTGTAGTTCCATTAGCTTAAAAAGTCATTTCAAAATGCTTTTAAGATGCATTGTCCCTGCTTCCTAAAGTTCAAAGAATAAGTTATACATTATCATGCAATATGTTAGGTTTTAACACAGACAGATTGAGCATGTGTTTGAATTGTTAGGACAGTCACATATCTGAAGTTATGTTTGACATATCTATGCAGACATTATGAAATTTAATTTACTAAAATGTATTGACCACTACTATACCTGTCCAACTATGCCTCCTGTTAGATGAAATAATGATCTTAAATCTATATTTTCCATAGATTAATATTAATCAGTTTGCTGAATGTAGATTCATGTATCTTATGATTTTTTTTTTATGTTTCCTCTTCTGAGGGCAATGTCATGCAATTTTCACATACTATCTTATATGCTGGGATCCCATTTCAGACTATAATTCATAGCAGATACTCCCACTGTAGGATACTAAAAAAGCATCCACTTGGCAGAAAATAAAAACTTGAGCCTCCAAAAGATCCTCTGTCAAATTGGATACAGGGTTTTCAGTAATGCTTATGTGAACTTGTAAATTGAGTTCTTGCTGGCAACTAGACCTGAGTCAATTTTTTGTAATGTCATGAATTTTAAATTTGTAAAAACATGGTTTTGATCAGGATTGATGAATTGTTGTCAAAAGCCCTTTCCACCACCTGTACCACTCTTATTTTTAGCTTGGAAGTACAAGAGAGGTAAAGAAATCTTATGTTCCTACCTGATACTTGCTTGAAATATGATGTAAGATCCTCTAAGTATGTTCCTCTAAGACTAAAACCCCAAATGCACTTTCTAGGCAGTATGTCCCATTGAACGCAATGGAACGCAAATGTATCTTCCACGGACACATCTGTGGAGAAAGAGTTTCTGTGCTGCAGTCGCTATCACTATCTGTGGCAAATGTCTGGTGTGTCTCACAGAAGTTCCTGCTATAAATGCATAATGTCTTATCATTTGCAGGGAAAAAATGGCTAAGCCCCCATACATAACTATTTGGGTGACCAGAACACTTTTATTTTAATGCAATTTCCAGCAGTGGCAGAATGAATGGAATACAGTTCTGCAGAAAGGAGCATTCTAATGCCTGTACGCACTGAACATTTTTGTATTTAAAAATATTTATGAAGGATACACAAAGGTTAACTGTGAACTATTCTTATTTCTAGGAGATATTGAATCCTACAGGAGATCAAATATGTGAACTTTGAATTCTTTAGTTTTAATCTGAACTTGACATAGAACAAACAGAACATGCAGGATGCTTCTCAGCAATTTCCTCATTGACAGCACAATCCTACATATGTCTACTCAGAAGTTAGGTCCATTAAATTTAATGATACATTCCCACACAGGTAGGTTAGTCATTTACTTGGGAGTAAGCCCCACTGAACTCAGTGAGTTCTGCTTCTGAGTAGACATATGTAGGATTGCACTTTTAATCTTTTAACAGCTTGGGTTTCCTTGTTTGAAGCAAATACTAAATTGAAAAGAAAGTTTAATTTTGTTCCTCAGTGAGAAAATAAAAGTTGTTGAGGTCTTGGAAGGAAATTGGAAAATGCATCCCTGAAATTACCAACAAAAGGTGTTCTGCTACATAGCTTTTCCTTCCATCAGCGAATGGAAAATCTTATATAAAAATGGTTCATCTTCCAAAGCAATTCTACTGTTAAATGGTCGTGCTTTTCTTGGAGTCTTTCAATACTTAGGCTCCAGTTACTATGAGATTTTTTCCCTCACTCCTGTTCCGTCTTGACAGAGTTTCACACATGGACCCAATTACCACAGGCATGTGCTTAAGGTAAAAAGAAATGCTCCTAATAGCCCATATATAGAGTTAACCTTTGCCAGGTTAGCTGAATATTTTGGGATTTTCATACCCATGTACAGGCAGCCTTAAAGGAATTGGTCCTCAGACTTCTGATAACTAGCTGTTCATTTGTGTCTGAGAGGTTTCATAGTATGATTGATCTCTCTAAACTTTCCTAAATAATTTGACTCATGAAATAGATAATCTAACATTTATTCTGTTACCGTAGCATGGAGTAGATATAAGATTAAAAAGTTAAGGATAAGAAATCTAATTAAACAGACCCTCAACTTTTTTCTTGGTATATTCTGGACTTTTTCTGATATCCAGAGAGCCCAGAAAAGGCTACCCTGATGCATAGTGAAGTCACTAATACTGAGAAACAACTAATTTCAGATTCTGGTGGAATTCCTACTATCTTCCACTCTCAGCTTAATGGCTGAATTCCTTTCAAGTCCAGACAATGCCTTATAATAAACTTGGGATTGGCACTCGCAGGATGTCTCTGTTTACTTAGCATCATGACTTATATTCTCTTATTTATATATTTATTAGACTTTTTTAGACTTTTATTAACCATAAACTCATTAACCATAAGTTTACCCTATCCATTGCACCCAGTGTACCATTGCCTTTTCTTCAGAGTCCAGAAACTTTATGCATTCATGCCTACCACCCCCACTCTCATTCCCACCCGTATCCATGGGGCTGTAGTTCCTCCCCAACCACCACCCCCCTTTAAGGCTCAGCTTCTGTATCTTACTTGGGTTCTTAAATGTAGCTTTGCAAAAGAAGTGTAAAAATGTCTCTAAACTTGAGTAGCCTCAATGCTTACATTTGATGCATTTATATCCCATTGTTGTTGTTGTTGTTGTTAGTCACGAAGTCGTGTCTGACCCATCACGACTCCATGAACAACACTCCTACAGGCCTTCCTGTCCTCCACCATCTCCTGGAGTCCACCTAAGCTCACACCAACTGCCTCAGTGACTCCATCTAGCCACCTCATCCTCTGCCGTCCCCTTCTTCTTTTGCAATCTATTGTTCCCAGCATTAGGCTCTTCCCCAGGGAGTGATTCCTTCTCATTAGGTGGCCAAAGTATTTGAGTTTCATATTCAGGATCTGGCCTTCTAAAGAGCAGTCAGGGTTGATCTCCTCTAGGACTGACCGGTTTGATCACCTTGTGGTCCAAGGGACTTGCAGGAGTATCCTCCAGCACCACAATTCAAAGGCCTCAATCCTTTTGCGCTCAGCCTTCCTTATGGTCCAGCTTTCACAACCATACATTGCAACTGGGAAAACCATAGCCTTGACTATACGCACTTTTGTTGGCAGGGTGATGTCTCTGCTTTTTAGTATGCTGTCTAGATTTGCCATAGCTTTCCTCCCCAGGAGCAAGCGTCTTTTAATTTCTTGGCTGCAGTCCCCGTCTGCGGTAATCTTGGAGCCCAGGAAAATAAAATCTGTCACTACCTCCATTTCTTCCCCATCTATTTGCCAGGAAGTGAGAGGACTGGATGCCATGATCTTAGTTTTCTTAATGTTGAGTTTCAAGCCAACTTTTGCGCTCTCCTCCTTCACCTGCATCAAGAGGCTCTTTAGTTCCTCTTCACTTTCTGCCATGAGAGTGATATCATCTGCATATCTGAGGTTGTTGATATTTCTCCCAGCAATCTTAATTCCAACTAGTGATTCATCTAGGCCCGCCTTTCTCATGAGGTGCTCTGCATATAAGTTACATAGGCAGGGCGACAGTTTACAGCCTTGCCGAACTCCTTTCTCATTTTTGAACCAATCAGTGGTTCCGTGTCCAGTTCTCACTGTTGCTTCTTGACCTGCATATAGGTTTCTGAAGAGACAAATAAGATGGTCTGGTACTCCCATCTCTTTAAGAACTTGCCACAATTTGTTGTGGTCCACACAATCAAAGGCTTTAGCATAGTCAATGAAGCAGAAGTACATGTTTTTCTGGAACTCCCTAACTTTCTCCATGATCCAGCGTATGTTGGCAATTTGATCTCTAGTTCCTCTCCCTCTTCGAAATCCTGCCTGTACTTCTGGTAGTTATCGGTCCACATACTGCTGGAGCCTAGCTTGTAGGATTTTGAGCATAACTTTGCTAGCATGTGAAATGAGTGCAATGGTGCGGTAGTTTGAACATTCATTGTTCAAAGGGCATTGCCCTTCTTTGGGATCGGAATGTAAACTGCCCTTTTCCAATCCTGTGGCCACTGTTGAGTTTTCCAAATGTGCTGGCATAAAGAGTGTAGCACTTTTACTGCATCGTCTTTTAGGATTTTGAGTAGCTCAACTGGAATACTGTCGCCTCCACTAGCTTTGTTGTTGCTCAGACTTCCTAAGACCCATTTGATTTCACATTCCAGGATGTCTGGCTTGAGGTCAGTGACCACCCAATCGTGGTTATCAGGGATGTTAAGCTCTTTCTTGCATAGTTCTTCTGTGTAATCTTGCCACCTCTTCTTAATCTCTTCTGCCTCTGTTAGGTCCCTGCCATTTTGGTCCTTTATCATGACCATCTTTGCACGAAACGTTCCCTTCATATCTCCAATTTTCTTGAAGAGATCTCTGGTCCTCCCTATTCTATTGTATTCTTCTATTTCTTTGCACCTCTGTTGCATTGAAGAAGGCATTCTTATGTCTTCTAGCTATTCTCTGGAATTCTGCATTCAATTGTTTGTATCTTTCTCTTTCTCCTTTGCCTTTCGCTTCCCTTCTTTCCTCAGCTATTTGTAAAGCTTCCTCAGACAGCCATTTTGCTTTCTTGCATTTCTTTTTCTTTGGGATGGTTTTAGTTGCTGCCTCTTGTACAATGTTGCGAACCTCTGTCCATAGTTCTTCAGACACTCTGTCTATCAGATCTTATTCCTTAAATCTATTTGTCACCTCTACTGTATATTCACCAGGGATATGATTTAGGTCATATCTGAGTGGCCTAGTGTTTTTCCCTACTTTCTTCAACTTAAGCCTAAATTTTGCAACAAGAAGCTCATGATCTGAGCCACAGTCAGCTCCTGGTCTAGTTTTTACTGACTGCATTGAGCTTCTCCATCTTTGGCTGCAGAGCACATAGTCAATCTGATTTCTGTGTTGACCGTCTGGTGATGTCCATGTGTAGAGTCGTCTCTTGGGTTGTTGGAAAAGAGTGTTTGCTATGACCATCGTATTCTCTTGACAAAATTCTACCAGCCTGTGCCCTACTTCATTTCGTACTCCAAGGCCAAACTGTCCTGTTATTCCGGTTATCTTTTGGCTTCCTACTTTAGCATTCCAATCCCCCATGATGATAAGACATCATTTTTTGGAGTTAATTCTGGAAGGTGTTGTAGGCCTTCATAGAACTGGTCAACTTCAGCCTCTTCAGCACCAGTGGTTGGGGCATAGACTTGGACTATTGAGATGTTGAATGGTTTGCCTTGGACTCGAACTGAGATCATTCTGTCATTTTGGAGATTGTATCCCAGTACTGCTTTTCCTACTCTTTTATTGACTATGAAGGCTACTCCATTTCTTCTGAGGGATTCTTGCCCACAGTAGTATACCTGATGGTCATCTGAATTATATTCACCCATTCCTGTCCATTTTAGTTCACTGATTCCTAAGATGTCGATGTTCAGTCTTGTCATCTCTCATTTGACCTCATCCAGCTTGCCTTGATTCATGGATCTTACATTCCAGGTTCCTATGGAGTATAGATCTTTGCAGCATCGGACTCTCCTTTCACCACCAGATACATCAGCAACTGAGTGTCCTTTCGGCTTTGACCCAGTCGGTTAATTCTTTCTGGCGCTACTAGTACTAGCCCTCTGCTCTTCCCCAGTAGCATATTGGACACCTTCCGACCTGAGGGGCTCATCTTCCGGCATCATATCTTTTTGCCTTTTGGTACTGTCCATGGGGTTTTCATGGCAAAGATACTGGAGTGGGTTGCCATTTCCTTCTCCAATGGATCACGTTTTGTCAGAGCTCTCTGCTATGACCTGTCCGTCTTGGGTGACCCTGCACGGAATAGCTCATAGCTTCATTGAGCTACACTAGCCCCTTCGCCATGACAAGGCAGTGATCCATGAAGGAGTTATATCCCATAACTAAAACCAAATACATATCTAGTAAAGATATTTCACAGGTTATTCTTAAAAAATGTAACAAAAATAACAACTCCTTGATTTTCATTTACATGTCTAAGAAAACAAAATAAAACAATAATGTGACCAGCTGCAATCCAATACTGTTCGTGCAATTTGTTCTTGAAGTGCAAAAATAATTTTAAATATATACTTGAGAATGGGAGCTACTTTGCCTGCATTTCAAGCTTTTTATATATTCTTATCATGTACTTTACTGTAATTAGGTTTAAGATAATTAACATTTTCCTTAAAGTCTGGCTTGCTATCTTTAATTTTTGTTACAGAACATTAAACTACACATGGTGCTGTCTCCATTCTTTCTTATGGGAAAAAGCAGCACCTATGACAGCTTTTCATCTTTGTAAAGTAATAAATAATTGTGAATAAAACTAATTTCAACAGTTTTAAATGGAATTGACTTTGCAATTCAGTTGCTTATATTCAGATTTTCCATGTAAGATATATGGCATGGTTTTTATCTTTAATTTTCTAAAACTGCAGTTCCAATCATATTTGTCAAGAACCAGGTTTATTTGTTTATTTAGACACACACATACACACACACACTCTTACGTAAAGGCCTTACTAGGTGGCTTACAATATATTAAACATATGAAAACATAATAAAACACATTAAAACCCATTAAAACATTAACAAATTAAAACATCTATAATAACAGTATAAAAAGCTCCATAGCATTCAGGAGCTAAGCATTAAAAAAAATTCTAAAAAGGTATGTCTTTGCCTGGTATCGAAAAGAAAATAAAGATGGTGCCAGGGAAATTTTCCAAGGGAGGGACTTCTAAAGATGGGAGCAAGAGCAGAAAAGCCCTTTTGCCTGGTTCCCACAGGCCCTTTGCCTGTGGTTTTACTCTTATTTTGTATTCTCAGCAGTTTTTGCTGATGTTTGGTCTTGTTAAAAGATTGTAAAAAGCAAATAACATTATAAATATTAAAAGATGCATCTCCAGCAAGCTGAAGGGTGACATTCTTACAGATAGAAGGACAAAGTAAACACTGAGTGCTGGTCCCCATCTGACACCACGCTCTTCAGCACCAGAGGCTTCTGTTGCCAGTGCGTGTCCATGCACAGGATACAGCTAGCATTTGGAAGCCAGTAAGGAGGCCAAATATCTTCTCCCAACACCTCTGGAGCCCACTCCACCATTACAGTATTATTCTCTATGTATGGCTTATAGCTGTAAATCTTTGTTATTCTTGTGTAGCTACCATCTATGATCTTAATGAAATTTGCATGCAATGGTGTATTGGATTGTAGTTTTCGATTTTAACTATGGTATAAGTTTTTGCCCAAAAATTGAGCCTTGTGTATTCACAGCAGCAGTGTAGATTGACAAGGCAGTCCAAAATGGAGCAAGAAAAAGGAAGACTTTTTGGGGAGATTTTCTGTAATCTTCTTTGTACACTAAGTACTGTATTTGAATTTAGCCCAGTACAAAAATGGGAACAAAGGGAACTAGATTGGCATAACCAGGTTACCAACAGAAGTCCAAATGTTCCACTGTGCAAGGCACAATGTTTTAATGAATTCATTATATTTTAGCCAATGCAGAAACATTGCAGCTGTGCAACAGATGGTGCTGCTTTGGCTAGGACGCGAGACAATAGAGATAATAGAGCTGCAGCCAACGGATTCAAATGGATTGAATTTACTACATGAAAAGAAAAGCAGAGTACATTGAAATGAATGAAAAGGTTAAAGTGAAAAAGGCAACATTTAGCACTGCTACTCCTTGGGTATTAGTAGAACTGCTGCTTATGCTACTCTTGTGCTATTTGGGCATATATAACAATGGCTGTGCACCACAAGCATAATAAGAAGTAGGGCAGGCTGAAAGGGGCGGAGGAATTCTAGTGTTTTAGACAGAGAGCACAAGACCTGGTTTCTCTTTCCTTTTATACAAATGTTGTGTCGAGGAATGTACATATTACTTTGCAGTGGCACTGTGTCTTGATAGACAGTGTACCACGCATAAGACATGCTAATCTAGTGATCTTGGAAATATAAGTGTATTAAAATTACTTGTGTTAAAGATACTCCATCCAGAAGCAAATGTTAAATCAAAAGACTTAGTACTGTGGGGCAATGTGAATTACTCCAGATGTGTAGGCATGGATGACACAAATGAAGAATAACCATTTTGTGTGGTGTGCATTTTACATTACAAAACTGTTCCAAGCCCAGTTTAGTATATGAACAATGTTCACAATTTCATAGCTATAAGCAGGCCATCCTCATTCTAGTTGAACTACATATTCCCAAACAATGAACATGTGAATATTCCTGCTGAAATGATAGATTCTCAAACATTTGGCCTTGTCTTATGTACAGTATACCAGTACAGTACAGCACAGTAATGTATTGTAGTTCCTGAGCTGTCCACAACACATAAAAGTACACCACTGAGTGACTGACTGGCTTCAATAATTGGCTTGTATCTCATGTAAGGCTTGTGATTGTAAGTTTGAGCCCTATACTCTTGAATTAATATTCACAGTAGTATATAAATCTTCCTAGTGATATTACCCTGTTCCCTGTTGAAATTGTCATTTTGCAGGTAGTTCAGCCTGACAAAGTTAGTAAGATGTTGAAAGTTTGAGAGCAACTGCTTGTACTTTCAATTTATGCATATCTTGGGCAACTAAAACTGCCAGTGAGAAACTAGTGAACTAGGTGAAGGAAGTTATAAATATTTTTGTAGGAGATAGTAATGGGGCAACTATTTTAAAGGAAGCCATTGTGAGGTAATTGTTATAAACCCCTCCCTGGATTTCCTGAACCTGGGAAAATATTGACCAATCCTTTTTTCAAAAAAGCAAAGCAAGTGCTTTGTATAATATATATAATCTAGACCCAAATCAGTCTTATTTCTGGGCCAGCTTTGGGACTGAAAATGTCTTTCCTTGGTGAAAAGTGGTGTTGCCTCTGAACCTGTCAGCCATTTTGAGATTAACCTGAAGGTTGAGACAAAGGACATCATTCTATGCTGACTGCACACGCACAGTACCTGCATTTACAGAACAAAGTGCTGGGGAACTACAGTTCAGCTCCTAGGCAGTCGGTTTATAAAGTCCCTCTCATGTGCAACCATTAGGTGGACTGTGAAAAACCTCCTGGTTGGGCTCCTTTTAATATTATCTGACCCCTTGTTTTGATGTTGTACTTTCAAATGAAGTTTGCTTTGTTTTGCTGTCATGGTTATTAATTTTGGATTTTATTTTATCCTGATGAAAGCCACTTTGGATGCCAGAAAAACTACTGTTGGAAACAATTTCTCTTTTAACTTCGTATCCCTCTTTATTTGTGAAATTAATGAGGCCAAACTATTTTTGACTAGAGCTGGATTTGGATCAGGTCATACCTTCCCGATGGCTTTACGTTGGTCTGATGTTTTTGTTATGCTTTCTGTGTACGTACTCACCAAGTAATGTAGGTACTGTGTGTGTCTAGGCAGATGTGCCACGAATCATGATGAGAACTAAGTTACAAGAAGTCAGCAGAATAAAAGGCAGGAGGGATCAACCCTTACCTTTTCAAAGAAAAATAAGGGATAATAAATACCTTGCTTTTATCCTTCAGAAAAAAGGATGTTGTACTTGGAACATTTTAAGCTGTGTTAAGTCCCAGGGCTTGTTTGCATGATTGTTTATTTAACATAAGAAATCCCTATGGTACTTTAGCTTCTGAACAGTTAACACAATGAAGGACTTAAGTAGAAGGCAAGATAAATTAAAGGCAAAGGACTTTGCATGGATAAAAAGAATAGATAGGAAACCAGTGTAGGCTATTGTGCTCCAGTAACAAACCATGGTCCTTTCTCTAGTTTGTTTGGGGAGAGAAACACAAATAACTAAACATACCAAATACAGAAGGTCCATGATTGGTATATCAGTGAGAATGATAGGGCAGCATGCACTATCACTTCCTAATATTTAAAAATTGTGGGTTGACATTAAACAGAAAACCAGCAGCTAATTGTAATTTTGAAAGTGCTGTAATACAGTTAACTGCTGATATGATGGGAAGCATGATAACATAATACTTGGATTGTTTTCATAAATCCATTTACATACTCTAAAGGAAAGATTGAATAGCTTCTTCTAAAACTAGAGAATGAAAACACATTTCCCATGTTCTTGGTTTGGAAAAGTCTTTCTGTATTGCAAAGTATTTCTGGCAGAAAGCTGAAAATAAGGTGTGAGATTTTCATTCCATGTGTGACAATTAAAGTATCACTGGGAAGCTGCCCATCTGCTCACTGAATGATATCAGCTACTGGAAAGGTGTAAATAGACTTCTGAAACTCAGACTGTCCAATAATAGTACTGTACTTTAGTTGCTGGAATATATTTTTGGAACCACAGATTTTTAACACACTCCCTGCTTACCTGTGTGTATGTGTGTGTGTGAATTTTCAAAAACATTTTAGATGAGTTCTTAAGCTTTTTGTCATGGCATTAGAAAGCCCAGTCTAAAGCTCTGCAGGATATTGGTCTGCATGCAGAGCAGTATTTTCCACATACAGCAAGTTCCAAGCACTTTGGATCCTACCTCACCACTGCAGCCTCTGGATAGAGCATATGTATGAAACATCAATTAATTTAAAATGGGATTTGCATAAAAAGGTTCTTATATGAGAATATTTAGGCTGCAGTCCTATAACATGTCACTAGGAATGTGTGTGACTGCAAATCAAACTTCATTCTAAGTGAGATAGAATAACAGTCAAACAACAGAGAATTGCATCATCAAAGGAACACTTTGCAATATTCAGGACAGTCCCCTTGCAGGAAACATCTTTCAGCTTCCTTCAATGTGCTGCTCTCCAGATGTTTTGGGGGATAGTATCTTCACTGACAATGAGCCATGCTGCTTGGAGCTAGTGGGAGTCTGGAAGGTACCACATTGAGGAAGGGATCTGAAAACTGACCTCATTTCTCCATTCGTTCTACTACTTGTTTCAAGCTCATACCCTTCAAAATAATGCTGATCTTAAAACAGAGGCTTTCTTGCCTGGAGCTTCATACCGCATTGGAACAGAGGGTCATTCCACTTTTGGTGGAGATCATGATTATTCTTCATTGGGTCTTGGTTCAGGGAATTTTAGAAGCCTGCACTTCAGGATCCTTCAGAAAGACGAGGAGCCTGACCAGAAAAAAAAATTCCCTCTTGCTTGTGAAAAGGTCTTCTCAGAAGACTTGCAACATACCAGTTCTGCTGTTCCTTCAGTTATTATAGTTGTCCAGACTTTTTAAGATTTATCTTTTTATATTAGGCATTTGTATCTGTTGGTCATCTGTTGGTTTCTTCAACCTTTCATTTTTCAACCTTCAATTAACCCTCTTTCCTAAATTTGTAAGCTGCTTTTCCTTTGGTATAATGAAGTAGGGTATTAAATGCTTAGAATAATACAGAAGTTGTATTCTGCATCAGTACCTATTTTGGGGTTTGTGTCCGGTTGTCCCAGAATCTGAACTGCAAGACCATCACCCCATCAGTGTAGCATCATAAGAATTTCTTTTGTTCGTGTTCTGCATAGCTTCTATCTACATTTTTATCTGTTGCATATTATAAAAGAGACTGAATCTGTGTTGGAGTCACAGTTATTTTACTGTGTAATTCTTTGCCCATTCTTAAAGGGAAAAGTCTATTCATTAAAAAAAACAATTTAAATCAGGATTCATAGTCAAATAAAATTAATCAAATTTAAAAGTTATATCCTAGTCACAATTTAGTATTCTATCATCTATTTTCCTATGAAAAACCTGTAATGTTATAGCTATAGCTTTACAGATATGATGAAAAGTACTGACTTGATAGTGCTACCCACAGATATAATTATCCACAGAGCCAATATAGCATATGTAAAATGAGTGTCAATTATCATCCCATCATTTGCCTTTGGACTTTCTGGGAAGGAATGTGCACTCATTTTGGACTTCAAGAAGGGGTCACAGCATGGCACATACCAGTCAATTATTCTTACCATGAAGACTCTTAAGCATGAAGCCAGAATGTCAGCATTAACATTTTAGAGAAAGGACTAGACAGCACTTGAAGTAGCAAAAATACATTGAAGGTATAGTACTTGGGCAAGGCCTAAAGCTGAAACAGCAGAACTGATATGCCCTTTCTGGAAAGCAGTCATGATATGGATAGAGTTGTGCACACAAATCAAGCACTGGTATTAGCAGGGTTACTGCCCCTAAATTGGCTTCCTGATAGGAGCTTCTGATTTTGGAACATATGAGTAGCTTCATATAGATAAGTAACCAAACCTTTGAATTGTCTAGTCATTGTCTGTTGTGACTGCAGTTCTCCCAATAACTCTTCTTCTCAGGATCACATGGAGCACTCCCTTAGCTGTCGTGCAGTTCTTCCAACCTCCTAACTATTCTGAAATGGCTACCTGGGTCTTCACATCTGTGTCTATCTGACATCTGTCATACGAAGGCAAAATATTCATGTAATGCTTTCTCCTGCAAGTTTAAGACACTTTTGAAGTTTTTTCTGCTTGTTATTTTGATCTTTTTGTTTCCAGCTGGAATTTATTTTCATGCTTGCCAATAGCTTCTGTGATGCTCCTTGAACTGCGTTTGTTCTGTATTCTGTATTTTATATACATTTTTATTCCTGGGAATTGCCTTGAATAAAGATTGTTGTTTTCTAGAAAGATTGTTGATTTATTTAAGAAAAAGAAGCAGTAGAAACTCATTTCTTCTATCCTTTCTAAGGCTGAATGCATGGAATAATTCTGCAAACGCCTCTTCTCATAAGATGCAATCCCA
The DNA here is from genome assembly GCF_004798865.1 of Varanus komodoensis. Taxonomy (NCBI): domain Eukaryota; kingdom Metazoa; phylum Chordata; class Lepidosauria; order Squamata; family Varanidae; genus Varanus; species Varanus komodoensis. The sequence goes on along the minus strand of NW_025335268.1, from coordinate 39,895,255 downwards.
TCCCACAAGATGTTATGACGGCTATGAGTCTTAAGTGCCAGGATATCACAAGATTTGAACCTTCCTAGTTCACTGAGCTACAGTTGCCTGCTCCCTTATTGCAACTTCTTCTCTGCTAAAAGAATGGCTCAGGGGTGTTCTTGCATCATCGTTTTTAAGGCTGAATTCATGCTGCAATTCTGAGGAAGTGCATTGACTGGTAGGAAGTGGTGGGTAGTGCAGGACTCAGCTTTACTTTCATTTTGTTTTTAAAGGAATCGTCTTGACTTTGCTTTTGGAAAAAACTTGAAAGTACAGGAGTGAAAACTCAGAAGCCCAGTGAATTACTAACTAAAATTCACAATGGTCAGGAATTGATGTTTCAGTAATCACCATTATGACCAGTTAAAACCAAAATAGTGGCCAATTGAGGCTAATTTATAACAGAAATTTTGTGAATGTTCGTAGTTTATGCAAATAGCTGATTTTGCTTTTTCTTATCACCATGATACAGAATACTTAAATGCTGATACAAAGTAAATACAGCATCAAATACAGCATCAACCATACCAGCTCACTTTTTTTTTCTCCCAGATGGATAACTCTACCTAGCATCAATTTTTTACTCTTGCTTCTTGTGGAAATAATAGGATGGCTGTGGTGAATTGTAAAGAAGGGAACAGGTATCACCACACAAAACAAAAGAGGATAGCAGATGCAGTGGTTGCTCCCATATGAACCTGCATGGGCATTGACAGACAGAACAGGCAGAAGCATTGTTTAATCTTTTTCCTTCCCAGCCATTTGTCATTTGCCATGAGATTCACACTTTTCAAACAGTTTCCTCCTTGGTGTGTTGTGTGCGTAACATGCCAGCATCTGTAATGACCCTAGTGTGACTGGCAGGCAGTCTTTAATCCTGGCTCAACACATACACATACAGAGTCCACTATGGGCCCTATTTGGATGCCTACAATTTCTATTTCAAAGTAATGACTGATTTGCTTTACGGATCATTATTTTTCAATAGAAAATGCAGATGTGAACAGCCAATCTGATTTAACCCATAGCTGGACAGACACTAAAGCTCCTTTTACTCATACTAAGCCCCCAGTACAAAACAATAATCCTGCACCTACTCTATTATGGTTATTCCTTTGCATTTATATCTCACCTTTTTCCTCTTGTGGTAACCCAAAGTGGCTTACATAGCTCCATTTTATTCTCACAACAACAGCGCTGTGAGGTTGGTTAAGGTAAGAGTGACGGATCCAAAATCACCCAGTGAGCTTCTTGGGGACTACAGTGTGGATCTCCCAGTCTAGTACTCTAACCACCACACCACATTAGCTCCCAGTGTAAAAGACTAAATCAAAAAGAAAGGATGTGAAAGAAAATTAATCTGTTTTGGCCCTCAGGCAGCAAATATTAAGGAAGATTCCTGGCCCTGGATGAACATGCCGACAGCAAGCACTGATCTGGAAGATTCTCAGATGTGCTGAGTCACTATAAGACAACTTTATATATTCTTTTAAAATTTATTTTTGAAACTGTGGTATGAACTAATATTTGTGCCACATTGAGTTTAGTGCAATAAGGAGACTGCATTGATTCTTTTAGCAACATTAGCCCTTTTAGATTTTGCAATCTCATTTAAATACATGGAAGTAATAAGAACAGAGCTATTTTTACTCTTTAACTTGAGTAGAATTGAGATTTGGGATCTTGGGAGAATCCTGTGCTCACATCTATTGAATTTGGATATATCAGCAGATACAACCATAGTAAGAGGAAATTAATAGCAAACCAAATCAAGCGGTGAGAGCACGCTCCCTCCCATCCTTCTGCATGATGAACTCTGCAATAAGAAATTGGTCACACACAAAAAAATATTATATGCCTCCCACCCAGCTAGAACACAATGCCGTGAAGGCTTCATTCTGACATATTCTCATCTCTCACTTGCCTTCCCCTGATCATAACAATAGATTTGAACCTATTTTCTATTCAGAAACAGCCAGTGCGGGAAAGTGCAAAGAACACTAATAAGATGTTCTATTTGACCTTCAGGAGAATTATAGTTTCACTTTCTTCCCCCCTCCCATCAGCACATGCACGCACACACACACACACACACACACAACCTCCACCACCACTCACTTCCTGAGACAGGAACGCACAGCAGCATTCAATTGAAAAACAGGTGCGGAACTGGGAGCTGTCAGCTACAGACACATAATGGATTGAGGACAGCGGTGCTCTTAATCCTCTTGGTGCTTTTGTTGCCGTTTTGTATGAGTAAATAGGAAAATAACCATTACTACCCATTCACCTATTGTTGAAAAAAATTAGAAATGCTGCATATTATCTAGCAGTATGTGCATGTAGAAATTGGTTGTAGGAAGAGGGGGACAATTCCTGTTCATTTCCACCTTCTCTCTCTCTCACACACACTCTCTCACACACACATACACCACTCTCCTTTTAACCATACCCAGAAATAAGTGCAAATACGTGGCTTTAAATGTTTTAGGTGCATTAGCAATAGGCCTGTTTGTCTGGGGGCAGAGAGGTGGATGCCCTTTCCGGCATGATGGCTACTTGCAAAAACATACTTGTCTTCATAAAATAGATGCTATTTAGACCCAAGTGTCTTCCCAGGAATATTCTCTTTCCTAATTGAATCAATTCTTGCTTATCTAGAGTGGAAGAAAAGATGGCATTGTAGAAACTAAGATATAAGTCATGGGCATAGGGATTAAACTTCCTGTCACCCCTATGCAAATGACTATCACCCAGCAAAAGACTTTCAAATTAGCATTGAAATGCCAGTGGGCTGAGTCAGTAATGCCTTCAGAATAATCAGTGTTGAATGCAATTGACATATCACAACTGTTTTCTAAGATGAGCACATCATTCTTACAAAACACAGACAGCCCTCTACATATAATTTGAGAGAAAATAGATCAGTTTTACTGCAGAAGGGAAGTTCCAAGGATTTCTAGATATAGACTCCCAGTTCCTTGTCCTCTAGACAAGCTGCTCTAATTGTCTGTCATGCCTGTCATTATGGATTAGTGCAGAGTTCAGCGACAAAAGCTATATGCGTGTATATGAGTGTGCATGCACGTGCAGAGTTTTCCATATATGCATAGACAACACAACTGCCAGCAGCAGCTAGGGCCAAAGGCCTGAAAAGGAATTCAATATTCCACTCCAATATTAGTGTTTGATGATTATTTAATTAATTATAATTCTTTATCGCATTCCTAAAATGATTATAGCACTACTGAAGTTTCCTATGGATGCATAGGAACAATCCAACATTTTTTTCCAAGGGCAGAGTGAAAACACAGCTCCCATTCAGAAATGTTGAGGAGCAATTAGAATTTCCCACCCACACCAACCCAGACTTAAAACCACTGCACAAAGATGAAAGAAATGATGACAAGAAAGAAAACCAGTCTTATATCTGCATACTGGGGTCAGCTTACAAGCTTTTTTTTCTTTGCAAAATAAGAATATTTGAAAGTTGCTGGGGTCCCAGTGAACCACTTAATAATGCTGTCACCTTTGCACGATATATCAAAGCACATAGACAAATTATTTAGCTTTGTGTTTTGTTTTGCTTTGCTTTTTGTTTTCCTCTAGTACCATCATAATCAAAACCAGTATAATATTATCAGAATCACAGGCTCTGGGCTGGGCCCTAAGGAAAGCCCTTCATTAGTAAATTTATAGTAAACTGCAACAAATCACTGGCCTTAGGTCTTTGTGAATGAAAGGGAGAAAAATTGCTCAGATCCTCTCTCTGCTAATATAACCCCTAATCGTAAGCGATAAATCCAAGCATAGATAGTCTAATTCTTCTGCCTTTCTGCTTACCACCTTAATGGTAACAAACCTGGAGGCCGATCTGCACCATCATGAAGCATTTTGCTTTCTCAGACCATGCTTAATTTGTTTGTTTGATATATTTGTAGGTCATATGTTAGTGCAAAAATCCCAGGGCAACATACAATTAAAAATGAGAAATCCAGTAGTACTCCATATAAAACACGAAAAGCAGCAGACATAAAAATAATTAAAATTCAGCACAGCAATTAAAAATGAAATAAAAAATAATAGCAGATGAATATCCATAGTCCAGTGGCCCCAGCCTGAATCCCGTCCTGTTCCACTGGTTCATTGTTAACAATATCATGCAGGTTTATACAATGAGAGCAAACAAGTCCTACAACTTCCCTGCTGGACTTTTTTCTGCCTAAATGTGCATACGTTTGTGTGCAAGTTAGTGACCTGCCCAAGGAAAAGTTCCCTGGGATGCTCTGCCATTCATTGCCCTTTCCTAAACTCTGCTGCTATGACTTGCAGTAAAGATAAACAGTGCAAAACACTGTTTCAGTAGATTATGACCAATTGTTTTCAAGTACCTGGTGTGCAACAATCAGCTGACCATCAGTGGTATTCCGAACACCTTCCCTGCCAGCTCCAAGCCTCTAACCTTGTGAGAAGGCACTCCCCAGATATCTCAAGATCTTATTTAAACAGGGTGCTGTGACCAAAGGAGTATAGCAAGACCTACACTAATAGTGCAAGTTGGATTAACTCTTTTGTTCCTGTTGTTGCTTTTCATTGTGTTCTTATGTTGTATCATTTAATTTTAATATTGACTATAATTTACTGATTTTGTTCCATTTAAATCTTGGTAGCTTTGTTTTAATGATTGCTGTTTACAGTGTTTATTGTTAGGTCTTTTTTATCAGGAATCCAGGGTAGATGTAGAAAAACTAATGTGTGCCATTTGTTCAGTTCCACACAGTATCCTGTCTCCTGTCTTTTGAGCTGTTTCAAACAGTTTGCAAAGACAACCCTAGGTACAAAATATTACCATAATCCAAATAGGCTATTGCCCGAGCATGGCTTATAGCTGATGAGCTACCCTCAGCTGAAATCTGCTCATGACCAGGATGGCCATGTATCCTGTGGAGAATTGTCCCCTGTTTGAAGGCATCCTGTCACTCAAGATTGCTCAGTCCAAGGACAGATAAAGAGGCAAGAAAGGGGAAGCCTTGAAGATACCCATCAGTCGTTAGCAGCTGGATAGCAAACAAAGCAGCCACAGTTACCTGATCATAGCCTTCCCCCTTATGGGGAGATGTGTCATACTTCTATTTAAATTACCACCTTTATAACAACATTGGTATCTATATACAAAAAGCTTTAAATATAAGTTTTATGCATATCTGTGTCCTGTTATGTCCACATCGTCCATTTCCTTTTTATTGCTGATCTGTTAGTGGCCATGCTGTTCCATTGATCATTTAAAAAAAAAACTTGCTCATTCCCAACAGAAAATTGACCTTCTTCCTAACAGTAAACAGAAATCACTACATATAGATAGCAATGAAAATTCATATTATCAATTCATCATGAGGAATAATGAAATAAATCATTTATGTGCTTATCATTCAAAAATAACATCCTTCTTTTTACCATGCTATCTTCATATGTTCAGTTTTCTTTAAAACATAAGTTAAGGTTTCTTAACATGAGAAGTTTAGGGGGCAATTCAATGACCTCCAGTAGATGCATGGAAGTGCCCAACCTCAGAGGTTTACATGCATCCATCGCATGGGATCCAGGCCCAGTGGCGGCATTCACTACTGCCTTGGTGCCTCATATCATGCACTTCATCCAGACAGAGGTTTCAGCTCTCGGTGAAGTTCCAAATGTAAGAAAGGAAGCTGGGGCACAAATAGAAAACAAAAGGCATTGCCCTGTCTGCTTTTGTGAGCTAGGCGTTCCTTTCCCAGCAAAACAGACTTTCCAGCACTTCTTGTAAGTGTATTCGACATAGAAGATATACAAACCTCTGAGCATGCACAAGGAGAGAAGTTGAACTCTCTCTGCCCCTCTTTACCCAAAGCTTTGCTCATGAACCCTTCAGGAGGCAGGGGCACTGTAGAACCGGGCATGCCTGCCTTCTGAACGCTGAGCCCCTAATTGGGCCAGCCTGTGGCTGTGGCAGCGGGCCCTTCCATTGCAACAGAAGTTTTGTTATCAGCGTTTGTGCTCTGAACCTCATCTGGTTCAGCCGACTCCTCATCATCCTCTGACTCTGAACTATCCATCCCACCAAAACAGTCAGCTTCTCGTGTGTACCCGGAGCGCACACATGACAGCGGCCTTCTCTCCTGCTCTCTAGCATGCTTCTTTTCTTCCTCTGCAGGATGCAGATGACATTGGGAGACCACAGGATAGCACCCTTAGTGAATCATTTAATATGAGCATAATGCTAAAATGAGTGGTACTGACCAGTGTTACATGACATACTAGAATGTTTTGTGCTTATTTAAATTTAAGTGAACTGTGGCTGAGTTAATATTGCATTCTAATATATTATAATTCAGGCTATTGCTTTTGTTTCGAGCACCATGTATTGTGGAAATGGAGTTAAATTAACTGACTACAACTGTTGTGAGCTGCATTAGGCACAGTCCACAATGGAAAAGTGCCATATAAATTAAACTAGATGAGATGGATTCATTATGTAATTCTGTAGTTTGTTACCAAAACTAAATGATACTGTGATTATCATTCCTTGCAGTATTCCCTTCTGCACTTACATTTTTTTAGGCCTAGATTAGTCAAATTTATGTTATCATTTTAAGTGCTTAAAATTAAATATATCATTCTATTATAATAAAACTAAGTTAAATCACTTAAAGCATAACATCTGTTCAGTTATAACTAATAAGTTCAAACTAATCTATGACCCAAATTATTGAGTTATTTCGACTAATCATCATTTGGTTTAAATAAATAGTCATTGGAATTTTTAAAGGCAAGAACAGTTTACATTTATGTGTCCACAAGACACCATAACTACTTTATGGCACCATTAAAATTACTTATTCCACAATATAACTTGATGGAATGGCTCAGCTACAGAAAATGCAGTGCACTGCATGATCCCTAATAATACTATGATTGAACCTTGCCAAATGTTTAGCGAGATCATCCTTTGTAGGAATGGTTACATTTAATTTGCTTTCATAATATGAATATAAAATTCTCCCCCTTGCCAGAGGTGCAGTTTCTTTAATCTTCCTAAGTGGACCCTTCACTTCTGCTTGCCAGAGGTGAAGATGTGCTGCACAAACATAAGAAAAGGCAGAACATTCCAGTACAGCACACAGTAAAGCAGAGCCCTGACCTACTGAACACTGCCCAGAGAGCTTCCCCTATCGGCAGTATAGGATTGTTAATAATAATAATTAACATTAGCAATCGCAATAGCTATTCTGAATGGATAGGATTTTTGTTCCAATCCTGTGTCCGCTTACCTGGACTTAAGTCTTACTGAGCTCAATGGCTCCTACATCCGAGAAGACAAATATAAGATTGCAAAATCAAGTACAGGAATGATGCCTCCTCAACTACAAGTAATGAGATAGGCTGATGAGAGCTGAGATAGCAGTGAATAATCAAAGAGGTATCTTGGGAATGTGGTTGACAACTTGATGTCAACCCAGTGCACAGCTGCTGTAAAATGGCAGGAGAGGGCCTTCTCAGCAGCTGCCCCAAGGCTCTGGAATTCCCTTACCAGGGGAGCCAGATACACCCTCCCTGTTACGTTTCTGAAGAAAGGCGAAACTGGTTTTATTTCCTTTTCTCATTTGGGAATGGACAGGGTCTGCGAGTTTACATTGGACTAGTTTCACTCTATATTGTTTTGCTTGTTTTTATTGTTTTGTACAATTTTAATATTCACTGAATTAATTGCATTTTTAACTTTGGTATAGTTCTGTGAATGTTTCAATTGTATATTTTTTTAATTTTGTAAAGCTGCCTTAAATTCCATTCCCTGAAAATAGGAGGGACATAAATATAATACGAGTATAATAATAACAATTTCAGGATAGATAAAAAGATAAAAATCACACTGCACATAATTAAACTATGGAATCAGTGGCACAGAAAGCAGTGGTGGCTACCAGTATGGACTGCTTTAAAAGGGAGTTGGACAAATTCATGGATGAGAAGGCTGGCGATGGGGACCAGCTTTGTTGGCTATATGCTGCTTTGAGTATTAGAGATTATGCACTTGCATATACCAGTTGCAGGAGAGCTTGTACAGGAAAAATTCTATTGCATCCCTCCTGCTTGAGGGAACAGGGGGCACCTGGTATCTCATCATGTGAATGAAGTGTGGGACTGGATGGGTCATGGATCAGATCCAACATGGCTTTGCCCATGTTCTGAAATACTGAGTTTCCATTGATTTAAACAGAAGTGAAAGATAAGCTATACATTGTGTTAGTCCATAGCTCACAAAAAAAAATTTTCTGCTTCTGCTAGTCCTTGAACCTTAGAAGTCAATAACACACAAAGCGCAGTGACTGATGAGGGTCTTAACCCTCAGGTAGGTTAGTATCAATGTGCAGTGTTCTAACACAGGTATTACTTTCCCATTTATGTATATTTTGAATAAGAATACCCATATCACAAAATGGTACAGGAATCAGTAAGTTTTGCTTGCATCTATATCTTATTTTCCAATTCAGCCTAGCGTACAAATGCATTGATAAGGCTAGAGCTCACAGATTTACAGAGAAGTTAAAGCAAGGCCAAAACTGTTGCTTATGTGTAATGTATCCTGTCCACTCTCTCTCTTCCAGCTATTGAGTTCTCACAGAATCTGGTAACCAGGGCTTTTTTTGGTCATAGAACGCACCGGAACAGCATTCCGGCACCTTTTTTTCCAATGGATTTTACGAAGTGATTTTGAATTGTAGCAGTTTAGCAGCAAACATCATTAACATAGTGCCTACAGGCTGCTTTTGTGTCTGCTGTCTGCTATCTGATAGTGAGGGTGCTGCCTCAAGCCCTTGGCTTGAGACGCTGCTCCGCTGCTCAGCTTGGGATTGGTGTGTGTGGTTGCGCGCTTACTGCCGGCAACGTGAGTTCCGGCACCATTTTTTTTTTTTTTACAAAAAAAAGCACTGCTGGCAACCATAATCAAAGGAGGAAATGGCAGAAAGCAAGGGATTGGTTACACTTGATTGGTGCAGGTACAGGTTCTCCCGTGAAGAGGAAGGCAGGACACGCTCCAACGGAGCAAAGCTCAGGGAGCCAAGGTTCCATTTGGATGCCAGGAAGCACTTCCTGACAGTCAGGACCCCGAGGGTGTGGAATGGGCTTCCATGGGAGGTTGTTGAGGCCCCATCGGTGCGGGTGTTCAAGGATAGGCTGGACGTCCACATGGTGGGCATGTCGTGAGCAGAGCCGGCTGGTGCCAGAGGTCAGACTAGATGGCCCAGGAGACCCCTTCTGACTCGCTTTGTTTCTATGTTTCTATATCCACAGTAGCATGGAATGACTATGTGCTCTACTTTGTAGGAATTTCATTTTACACCTAACCTTTATTCATTATTTCCAACATAAGAGGTGAGATATAATTCATTTTCATCCCTCATAGAAACATACAGATTCCAACATTCATTTTGTGATTCTGTCTATTTCACTTATGCCTGTCAGAGTCCTGGTTTATTTTTGCCACGTAGCAGTCTCTGCTATGGTGATTTCTGTTTAGCAGTAGAAATTGAGGTTAAAGCAGGTCTAATTTAAAATTGCTTAAATGCATGATGCCTGCTATAAAAATTGATGGCTGACATCTCCATATTTGAATCCATGTGAAAAATTAAGTTATAGTCATATTGGGTCACAGTAGTACAAAACACAGTATATTTATTCTAGATGAAGCATATAAGAAACTTTACCATTTGAACTTGGTTGACATTTATGAGTCATAGATGCTAAAATAATGACAGCATCATAAGCATCTAGAAACATTAACAATATAGCAACAGATCAGAAAGAAGAATCCAGTTTGCCTCCCATGTGGATAAACAGTTACTAGTTATCCAATTGACTAGGAAACATAATCCTAACTATAATCTTTGGAGTGGGGATCATCCAACCTTTAGTAATGGAAACATGTGCAAGCATTTCCTTAAGAAAATGTAGCCATATCTGGACAATTTTCATCCTTTATTTGTTTATACTGGCTGTCCCCTGTTTTCATGCTAGTGTCGAAATGTCCGACCAGTTCAACATGAGGTACACAACAAAGCTCTCAGACTAATGGAAATCTGAAATGCACGTGCATGCCAGCCAAATGAAGGGCATCTATCTGAATGCAAAGGTGTGTACACAAACAGACTGTTCATGCAGTCATATAACCTTGGATAGCAATGGATAATGGATAACAATAGCAGTCATCTCATTGGTTGAAAGACTAAATTTGTCCACTTTTCATGCCCCTTTTGGCCATCTAGCTAGGACTAAATGCATAGCATCTCAGTTGTTTTATTTCATAGAGTTAGATTACAATTTTGTAGCATATTGCAAAATTAAGTCATGCTGCTCAATTTTTTAAGTGTTAGCTACTTTTCTTTTGTATTTATCTTATCAATTATAGTGCCAGTTTCCTCAGTTTTATCCTCTAGTCTGACTTATTTGTTGCCAGTAGTTTATTTTTTAAAAAAGCTTTTGCATGCTTGGTGAATCATTCTTTAGTCATAAATATAAAGAAAAAGCAAGAATAGCTTTCTTTAAATCCATACAAGACTGCAAAAGAATCTTAATTAATCTCTAGAGACACAGACTGTTTCTTTATTGGTTTTGTTTGACTTTTTTCAACAAATAGATATTACTTGGAGGCAAAACTAGCATGTTCTCATCTTGTATAAGCAGTTTGAGCCTGAAGCAAAATTATACTAAGTATCCAAGATTCATCAAAGAAAACATGTACATTTCCATTGCAGTTCCATTTGAAACTAATGGTTTTCCATGTATCTGTAGGAAGTTACTAATATTTTAAATTTAGAGGCATGTAGAGCGATCTATTCATGTCTATTCAGAAGTCCTACTGAGTTTTTAGAACTTACTCTCAGGTAAGTGTTGTGTCCACTATTGAGCACTGTATTTCAAGAAGGGTGTAGACATACTGGAATATGATCAAATGAGGACAACCAAGGTAATAATGAGGTCCATGAATGATGAGAAATGATGGGTATGTTTAGTTTGTATAACAGGTTATTAATGGTAGATATGGCAACTGGCCTCACCTATTTGAAGGGCTACCACAAATAGAGTAGAACAGACTTGTTCTTGACATTAGATAAATTTCCTAACAGTAAAAGTTGCTTAACAGCAGATGTTTTGGTAGGTGGCAGACTCGCCTTTTCAGGTAGTATTTAAGCAGAAGTTGCATAGCCATCTGTTAGTGATGTTGTAGTCAGATGCCGTACTGCAGAATGTGTGGTGAGCAGAGGAATGGACTTGATGACTTCCAATGGGAAAATTCAATGATTCTGTTAAAAAAATAGTTGGTAAACTTCATAATCCATTCCATTAATGGGCTCTTTTTTCCAAAAATGCAAGATTCTGCAGTGTAGCTCAAACCAAGCCACAAGCCTGGCTTTAAAGGGACTTTTGGCCAGGACATGGATAACCTATGCTTCATGGGTAATTGATTTTGGGGATTAGATAGGGGAGCACCACTTTGTAAGTTCTCATGGATCTCTCAGTAAGTTTCAGTATCCTCAGCCATCAACCTAGACCTTCTCACAGGCCTGAGTCTTGAGTGTGCTGTTTTGTAGTGGTTCCAAAACTGTTCAACATGCTTATTGGCATGTGATGTTCTATGTTGCCTCTATGTTGTTTAATTATTACATTAAAGCACTGGGAAAGGTCATTCAGAACTTTGGAGTAAGGTGCCACAGAGATGACACCTTACCCTATTATAATTTATCATGAAATGGCACTCCTGTCATGTAATGTTGACACTCTTAAATGCTGCCCAAGTTCAAAGATGGGCTGAATGGAGGTAATAAGCAGTGTAAAATGCAGACAAAACAGTGGTGGTGTTGGGTCAGTAGAAATCCTGACTTGTGGACTGGAGTTCAACCTGTTCGGAAGGGGTTATTCACCCCAAGAAATGTGGCTTTGCTCCTTGATCTTAGTTCGTCCCTGGTGCTGGTGGTAGAGCAAAGATTGTATTTGCACTGTTGTTCTTTGTGTCCAGCTGCAGCCTTTCCCGAGTTGGTTTGACTTGGCAACAGGCATGTAGGCATGCCCTGGTTACACATCTGGGACTATCCTTGAAGAATACCTGTAAGCTACAACTCATACAAGGTGCAGCAGCTAAGCTGCTAACTAGTACATAGTATCTGGATCACATTAGTGAAAGATCTGCACTGGTTGACAATTGCTTTCCAGGCACAGTTCAAGATGTCGGTTTAACCTTCAAAGCCCTGACCTGCATAGTGCTTCTCCATCAAAGGAACTGTCTGTCTTCCTATGAACTTGGCTGCATGCTAAGATCTGCAGGAGCAACCCTTTGGAGGGCAGCATTGCTCACAGAAGCCCAATTGCCAGGCTTGCATTGAAGGCCTTTCTTCCATGTTGCCCCCAGCTCTGGAATGTGTTCCCTTGAGAAACATAATTCTCCTCTACTCTCTTGCCCTTCAGAGTGTGGAGTCACCACAGAGTATGGTTTGTAAAACTTTAATGTTTTTACTGTTTTAAAAGTTCTTGTTTTTTACAGTTGCAAGGTTTCATTGTTTTGACTTGTTCTACATTGCCTTGAAGCCTTTTAACAGATGAAGCAGTATATAAATTTTAATAATAAATAGATAAGTAATAGATCTTGGGAAACACTGCTTCATACAGCCCTATTGTATAAAATCTAGGCCTAAGTGCCATATTATTCAAATAATGGCAGCACTATTTTAACACCAGGCAAATATCAGAACATCAATGAGCTCATGACTTTTAAACAGAACTCTGGTTCTGACTAGCCTACATTCACTTTTGAACAAATACTAAATTAACTTATTAAGGTCAGTAATTGGTTCTGCCATTCTTTGCTTTTCCAAGTCATATTTACCAGCAGCAGCCCAATATTGACTGCTGTTGGTGTAGAACACTGTGTTTATACTAGGTTCTTCACTGCTAGCAGTGGACTTAAAAAGGCAGGTGGAATGTTAAAAAATATCAGGGAATAAATTGGAAAGAAAACAGACAATATTACAATGCAATTATAAAAACTGGAGCATTCAGATTAACACAGAACTCAAAGAAGTCGAGAGAAGAAAGGGCAAATGGATGTATCTGAGACATGAACAATCTAATTTAGAAAGTCTAAGTCAGGTTGGCCTATGTTTAGGGAAATTATGAGTGAGAAGGCATATGGCAAAGCTGATGAAATAATGAATGGCATAAAAATGGATGAAGAAAATGATTTATTCTCAAAACATGCAAAAGCGAATTGATTCAGTGATACATAGGACATTTTAAAGGGTGGAAAGAAACCCTTTTTAACATAATGAATGAATGAATGAATGAATGAATGAATGAATGAATGAATGAATGAAGTTCACTACCCTATGGTAATGTGAGTCTAGTTTGTTTGCTTTTCAATTATTATATAATGAATAGAGTATAGGATCAATAGCCTGAACACAACTCTTATGTAAGTCTAACCTCCAGAAATGCCTCATCAGTTTACAAGAGCAGGGTGAATGTTATTACCATGCCTGGCTTGTTATCTCTATTTCTGTGTTCCTGGCCTTACCCTCAAGCTTTGGGCATTCTGCAGAATATGGTTAAAGGCCCAACATACAGAGAGCTCTGAATACATAGTGTTGGTACTCATGCTTGCCAAACCCGGGCTTCTGTATTTGGCTGACTGGGCCTGGTTACTTTCTTTTTTCTTTTAAAAACATGGCATCAATGATGTGAGCCGCCCCGAGGCTTCGGCGAATGGGGCGGCATAAAAATGTTTTAATAAATAAATAAATAAAATAAAAAAGCTCAGTTTACTACCTTTGCTAAACTGAACTATCCTTTTGTACAAAAAAATGCTGCTTATTCATGAGTAAATGTGTTTAGTGACAGGGGAGCAGAGGTAAACCCCATTCTATTCCTGTAGTTGTTGAGATGTTATCATTTAAGTTTCAAATGTGAAACTACACATGCTCAGAGTATTCCTTTTTTATCAGGACTGGCAAACGAGTTTGTGTGTCTGCATGTGTGTGTGTTGCTGTAATATATCTGGAATGCAGAAGTAGTTTTGAATCATGTAGGAGGGTAGGGTGGAGAAAGGCTTGTTGCATGTTTCACAAGTTTGTTGACTGTCTAAAGCCATTCCCCATGGAAGAATTGAGTCCAGAGGTTAAAATTACCTTGCTGTACCACTGGGCAGACATGCATTTCTAAATTCTGGAGAGTCCTGCTTGATTGTGCTCTCTGACATAAGCACACTGCATTCTCTTTACACAACACTTGTGATCTGACTGTAGGATTATTTGCAAAGAATAATGTGCAGTACAAACATTAGGATATTACATGGTACACAATTACTAGACAACAGCTGCCCTGAAATTTTCCAGGTTTAGAACAACAGAGCATAGGTTAGTTTAGGCTTGCTAGATGTAATTGTGGAACACAATACCAGGCAGCTGTTTTTATATACAGACTCATGGATTCATGGGCTTGCCAATGATCAATTGAGCATGAAAGGGGAATGTGTTGTAAACAGATCTGGGCAAAAGGCAGGAGCAGCAATGACTGAAGTGCAGAGTCCAGAGCCTCTTCATACTATCCAACCCAGCCTACCCTGCATTATTTTATTAATGGGTTTTTGCAGAACACTAAATTAAAATACGTTGGAGGTTTTTTAAGATGAGGCAATCAAGCTGTGCTAGCCAAACATTTTTTTTTTTAGATTTTGGCGTGTTATATTTATCCAATCAGATAATATAACATTTCTTGCACAAACAGTAAGCATAACTTCTCATAACAGCCTATGAAATAAAAAGGTCTCAGCTAGTTCCCTCTTCTTCTCGTGTAAGACACACTTTCAGTGTGTGGTTATTGTTGAGGATGGTATCAACTTTATTCCACTTCTCAGCAGCTCAAAAATCATTTATGAATCCTTTAAACATATATTTGACCAAGTTAGATATGTAACTCTGATAAATGATCATGGTCATTAGAGAAGTCACACAAATGAAACCAAAGATAAAGTAAGACGTAACTGTGTGTGGTGATAATTTTCCACTTTTTCAGATAATAAGTTATTTCCTGGGAACAGAGGTTTCTTTTCAAAACCAGCCTGTCTTGAAGATAATTCAGACTATTGGGAGTGTAAAATGAAATAATAGGGGCAGTCTCCTTTTGGTCTAGCACTGATATATGTAACATGAGTTATTTCTAGTGAAATAGCAGCAGCATGTTCTGGCACAGTGAGTTTTGTGGGGAAACCAGTTGTGCACCAAACTGCACTGTTTGCATTACACTAGAGAGGAACTTACCCTAAT
The DNA here is from genome assembly GCF_004798865.1 of Varanus komodoensis. Taxonomy (NCBI): domain Eukaryota; kingdom Metazoa; phylum Chordata; class Lepidosauria; order Squamata; family Varanidae; genus Varanus; species Varanus komodoensis. The sequence goes on along the minus strand of NW_025335268.1, from coordinate 39,879,884 downwards.
ATAACGCAAGTTATATTAGTGCTGGTGCCAAATAAGATTCTGCCCTAGAACTTTATCTTTTTACCCCAAATCAGGATGAAAGCTGCTGAAGGCAGCTAGCAACACACATATGCCTGTGAAACAAAATCGCTTTGCAGTTATGGAATATCAGTCAGCATTCCAGAGCAGTGCACAACGATCCTCTTCCCAAGTGCCATGCATTATTCATAAGGTTTTAATATACATCAAAACTTGAAATATTGGTGAGCTTCTTTGTTGGCATCTTTGTGGGAGATTTTCTTCGAGAGGAACAGTTTTATACTCAATACGACCTGGTAACTTCAGAGAAAATGATAAAGTCAAGACATACAAAAACAATTCGATTATTTGCATGTTATTCTGCTAAAGGCAAGATACAACTTCTCCTCCTTCTCCTTTTCTTTTATCCAACCATGATGGACGTAAAGAACCACCTAAATTGATGGGTGCAAACAAGCAAGACTTTCAAATATAGATTGAGTTGTGAGAGGTCACATCCAGAATTGGCACCACTGGGGAAATGCCGAGGTCCGTAGGAGAACACCCTAATGGAGTGGTGGCGAACCTATGGCACCTGTGTCACAGTGGGCACGCAGACCCCTCTCAGTCAGCTCGCGAGCCAAGTCGCCCCAGCATCGCCCCAGCAACCAAGCATCGGATAACAGTGCACATAGGGGCCATGCGCATGCTCGGAAAGGAGTAGCAGCACCAGGCGATGATGTCACACGCCACAACTCATTAGCCATGACTCGTCTGAGCTTTCACATGGCCAGTCAGCATGCTGCCAAGAAGAGAGAGAGAGAGAGATTGATTTGCTTGGACTGGCTGTAAGTTGTTTTTCAGGTTTCATTGCAGTGTTGGCACTTTGCGATAAATAAGTGGGTTTTGAGTTGCAGTTTGGGCACTCAGTCTCTAAAAGGTTCGCCATCACTTTATTTAAATAAAAAATTTCAACCTAAAAAAAAAAAAAAAATTTCAACCTAATGGTTTCCCCTGACCATCTGTTCCTGACAAGCAGCAGCAGTAGCCACTACGGCTGGTGGTAAAGATTAGACCTGCCTTGTGGTTTTCAGCCAGTTTAGTAAGTGGGCTTGCTCCTCTGAGCTGCACTCCTGTCATCTGAAGATGGAAGAATACATCCTGGTACATGCAGTGCTGTCCCTGCTACTAAATCCTCACTACAGCATGAATGCAAGGAGCATCACTGCATCCTACCTTTTCCCTTTGGGTGGTGGTTACACCAAGTGCTGTCACCTCTGCAAGGAGCATCACTGCATCCTACCTTTTCCCTTTGGGTGGTGGTTACACCAAGTGCTGTCACCTCTGCTTGCCCACCTGCTTATCAGGTGATCAATGCTAAAGAAGCACTGGGAAGAAATTTGCATGTTTACATATTAATGCAAATAAACTCAATTTGCACTTCAGTATTGTTAAAGAAAAGGTGCCTTTGGGCATGCATGCCTTAAGACAAAGGCACATAAAATGCTTCTAAATGTATGTGCAAGCTTTTTTTGATGCAAAATGAAGGAGAACCTAGATGAATTTACCTTAAAGCAAGAAAAATGAGGAAATGATTGGAACTAAAATTTTAGAGACAGTTACAAGGAGCTGTCTGCTCCACTTGTCTGATAATCAGTTTTCTCTTTTAGGCCAGTTGTGATAGTCACTGCTGCCTTACTTCTTTCCTGGACCAGGTCCACTAATTGCCCCAGCTCTGAGAATGAGAGAGAGCAAGCTTGTGAGCAGATGGAAATACGTGCTGCTCCTTGTTGCTCTCATTCACTTTGTCTGGTGAGATCAGACAAAGATTGGGTTCAGGAAGTGGAAGGACAGAAGAATCAGCTCCCATCCTAGGCCCTGTTTAGCTCTGGAACCAATCCCCAAAAGCCATTTGTGCAATGCATTCTTTAAAACAGAAGAAGTAAGCTTTTAAACAACTTTCTTTGTCTGCATCAGTTTGACTGTGGGCTCCAACTATATGGCATCTCCCAAGGCAGCCCATGTAGCTAAAGCTGGAGCCTCTGTTGTCTCCAGTTCAACCAGAAGTCAAACCCTTAACTGAATGAGAAGTTTCTTTGCTGCATTTGAGACTCCTGACTTTGCTCTGAAGTAAATGCAACTGTCATCATCCTTGTTTGTTAGCCACAAGATTTGAAGAAATGTATTACCTCTAGATTCTGGTTTCATAATATCAACACAAGACCCCCCCCCCGGCCGAAGCCTGCTTATGCAGATACCAATAATTTTAGCAAAGTCATACATTAAAGACTTCTAGTTCATGTTTCTCATCTGTATCTATATATATATATATCTTAATAGTTTTAAATAGTGTGGGTTTATGTAAAATAAAGGATATATAAGCTGAATGGGTTTGGTTTCTGTATTCTTCCTTTGCTTTTCTTTAGAACACCTCTTTAAAAAATAGAATTGACATGTGTTTATCACAGTAGAGCTATAATGTATAGCTGGTAAAAGCAGGTGTTTTTATAGTAGTGTTCAACTTTTTTTTGTTTAAAAATACACATACAACCCATTTATGAGCATTACTGTTAGATGCACAATGAAGGTAATCAAGCATCTTTCTATAGCCTCAATTTGGAGGCATCAAGAATAGCAAATAGGCATACAGTTGCAAGAGTTAAAAACAGGAATTTTATCATTTCTTGTATGCTCAGGTTAATGGAGCCAAACAAATAGATAAATGCATACTGTTATAATTCATCTACCAGAATAATGGAGTCTGACATCTTTTGAGTAAATCTCCATTCAGTATGAACTGAAGTGCATATGTGTGCATATTTCTGCACTTCATGGTAGAAATGAGGAATTTTGTGTAAGCTTTGGTGGGCCTGTCCTAGGGATAGGCAAATCCCCAGAGAGGTCCGCCTGGCACCATCATTATTTGCTTTTTGGCGCCAGGCAAGCAAAGACCTTCTTATTTAAAAGTTATTTTAACTGTTAATTTATTATTATTGTATTTATAGATTTTAATATATATAGCCGAGATGGTACCAGTTTTTAAATTAATTGTAGTTTTTATGAATGTTGTGAGCCGCCCAGAGGCTTTGTTGCGATGGGGTGGCATAGAAATGTTTTAAATAAATTAATTAATTAATCAAGCTATGTCCAGTTCTGGCAATTTTCATATGAGTTTACCCATAAGATTCTTCCACTCTGTTTCCACTTTAATCTACACATTAAATGCCCATTTAAGTAAACATTGTAAATATGTTTTGTTATGCACACGTTTGAATTAGTTTGACCTAAGAAATGCATTAGAACATTTGGGAAGTACAAAAGCCATTTGGTAGCTATATTCCAGTCCTCACATTACTCCAGACAGTATGGATCAGAGTAGGATATTGATTTTACTTCTACTCTTCCCTATAGCCAAATCTCTGTGAGCAGTTCCCACAAGATAACACAATGCAAGATAAAATAAAAATATGTGGTAATAAAAATAGAAAATCTACAGCATGCATTCTTTAACCATTTTAGACAGCTAAAAATATTACAAAAAGATGCTGGAACCTGATAAAATAGGATGTTTAGTAGGCCTGTCATTTGCTATCAAATGCCTGGGCACAGAAAAAAGACAATCAGGCCTTCAGAATATGACAATGTTGGCACCAGGCAAGACTCAGTGGGGAGCACTTCCACAACTGAGGGATAACACTAAGCAGGCTTTCACCTTTGGTGTCATCTTTCCAACCTGCCTTGGAAGAGGCACATGGAGGAGAGCCTCGGATGTTGATTGTAGTGCTTGTGTATTGTAGTCCAGAGCTTTTAAAAATTAAAAACAGCAATTTGCATTGGGCTTGGAAACATAACAAGCAGCCAGTGCAAGTCTGCTAAGACATGTTTTATAAGCTCAGAACTTCTGGTCCCTGCTATTAATCTATTACATTTTGCACTATCTGTAGATTCCAAGCATTCTTCAAGAGTATTCCCACAAACAGCACATTGCAGTAATCTAACTTGAATGTTACTGGAAGATCAGTGACAGAAACCAGATTGTCTCTTTTCAAATAGTGGCATTACTGGATCACTGGCTGGAACTGGTGGAAGGCACTCCATTCCACTGAAGCGACCTGAGCCCCAAGTGACAATTGTATTTCAATGTATTTTATCATGTTGTAAGCCGCCCCGAGGTTTCGGCAAGGGGCGGCATAGAAATGTTATAATAATAATAATAATAATAGTTCTAGGAAAATCCCCAAGCTGGACCTACTCCAGTGGAAATAGGCTGAACACTGTGCATACAGATGAAAGAAGCACCTTCTAAAATCATCTCAGGCATGTCTGGACTGAGCTTTATTTTACTAGCCTTATCTAGTACATTGTCACACCCAGGGAATGGTTAGCACATCCACAGCCTCATCTACATGCAGGATTTAAAAGGGAGAGCCCGCATGCTGATGGTAATGCGCTCTAAAACTTGGGATAACCCCATTCATCAGTTTCATTTAAATGTTAACCAGCATGGGAAACAAAACTGACCCCTGCAGAAACCTGCACTGGAGAATCAATGGGGCCCACCAGTATTCTTCAAGCACTACCTTCTGGAGCCAACCATCCCAAATTGGAGTGAAGTTGGAGCCAACCATCCCAAGTTGTATTGAATGCAGTGCCTTCCTCTCCAGCTCACTCATCCCAGTATAAAAAGAGATTGATCACATCAAATGTTCCATTTTATTAAAAGAGAACAAGGATGATTAAAAGAATCACCCCCCCCATCTCTGTCATAATATAGGCTGCCATACAGGGTGACTGAGGCTGTTTCTGTGCTAAAACCTGGCCTGAGCTCTTACTGAAATGCATTCAGATAATTAGCCTCATCCCAGAGTGTCTGTAGCTGGATGGCAGCCATCTGCCCAAGTACATTGGCCAAGAAAGGGACATAAATTTTCTTTCCGGCCCAACTAGTGGTCTCCTCCATCCCTGTTTTGATAGATCTAGAGGAGGAAAGGGATGCTTCCACCTTCCAGGTACCTTGTCAACATTCTTTGATCTGCACCAACTGAAACACATCCAACAAAATTGCATGTTGGAATTCATATTGAAATTTGCAAAAACTGACTTCTTTAAAAGCAGCTTTAAGCCAGAACACACCTTGCCAAATGAATGAACTCACCCTCTGAAGGCATATATTGTTTGCAAGCAATTCAAAGACGGATGCATGTGCTTTTCAGAAAAGAGACATAAAGTGAGAGTTTCAGTAGCTTCTGCTCAGTTCTCTTGTCTTCCAGTGTGGCTGGTCTACATGAGCCAAGATGTCTGCCCTGGCAGAAGAAAAGCAATAATGCCTGGCTGGGTGGATCGAGAATGTCATTCAGTATAAGGCAGTACTGTATGTTTGTGCCTGGAATGGGACTGAGATCCCTGGGAGGAGAATGATCTGTTTAGTATAACATCCAAGCTAAAGCAATATGAGAACTGTTTAAGGAAAAGGGAATTGAAAGAGGGAGGGAGAAGTGGATGGAAAGGGAAATTATGTGACTTGGAAGAAGAGCACTGTTGAAGAGGAAATGCATTTGTAATGAATAATACAATTTTGGGCTATATGAAAGTATTTTAATTTTGTACACCATTCCTGGGGTTTGGAACTAACCCCTCTGCCTCACCGAACAATATTCATTCATGTGCATGAATGCAACTAGGAATGGTCTTGCAAATGAAAAGTTCAATATTTACAGCTTTATAGTAACATACTATGTAAACATAATTTAATAATCCATTAACCTTTAAGGATTGTGAAGAACAAATTCTGTTTTGTACACTTTTGTTTATGATTGTTATTTTATAGCTGAAACTTAACAAACATTTACTGCCATCTAGTGGTAAGTGATGACTTCTAAAATCTCTACAAAGTCAGTTGTTGTTCACCTGTTTGCCTTTAGTGGCCTTTTGAGCATGCTGGTTATATTCTCTATAATTAGCTAAATGAAAATTTCATTACTGAGGCTGTGTACTAGTGAAACTAGCGAACTAACATCCCTAGAGTTGCTTTAATTTTGCTTTAATCTTTGCAAAAAGAAAAGGGCTTATAAAGATTTGCATATAAATTGTTATTATCTTTGCCCTTATAGCTTAGATATTCAGGTAAGGTTGCAGCTAGTGCAGAACACAGCAGCTTAACTACTAATGAGTCTGAATTGCTAGAAGCATATGAATTTGCTTCCTCACAGCCTGTCCTGATTCCCAGGAAGGAAATCTCCCCTAGGCATCTTAAACAAGCCTTCTGTTGTTCTGAGGCTACCTTTCACCCTGTCTTCCCCCACCCCGTACCCCACCCCCCCAAAAATCTCAGGGTTAAATTAGCACACACTCCTGTCTAAACCGTCTAGGTCAGGGTCAATCAGGACTTACATCAAAAGTCTCCTGATTAGTACAATTCTTCCCCTTGTAGTAAGCCACTAATAGGACCAGGGAAGGAGAAGAAATAGTCTTATTCTCCTAGGTCTTCACATGGATCTGTTTCCAAACATCTCATTCATATCTCGGCGAATGGGGCGGCATAAAAATGTTTTAATAAATAAATAAAAAAAATAAATCTCCAGTGGTTCTGAACTAGGTATGAATTATGCCAACAGTCTCTGGGCATGTCTGTGTGGTTCCCCAGCCTGTGCCTAGATATCTCTGGTTCCTCTGTTCTCTTTACCTGCTACTAACCCTATCCTTGGTTCAGTTATGTTCAGTCCCTGCACCACTGAATTTTTATAAGTTGACAGAGTAGTACTTTCTGCTCTCTAACTAGGCTTTTCAGGGCAGCCCTCCAGCCTGCAGTTTGCAGCTTTTACTATCCATGTGCTGTTTGGTTGCTTTTGGCCTACCTTGGCCAAATCCGAACTAGGCCAGCAAGGGAAATTTCTCAGCAGTTGTCTCACATTATAGAAATCCCTCATCTGAGATGCTCAGCAACTGAACCAGCTCCTGCTTTTCCAGAGCCATGGGTACAATGTCTTCAGCAAGTTTCTCTTTTCTGAGTAAGCTCCCTCCTTCCGACTGTCACTACAGCCCATTCTTAGAATTCTCCCTCTGAATTCAGTCCACACAACCCTCCAAAGAAAGAGCAGAACACAAGTGGAGGATGCTGCTGCATCTCATTCTAGTCATTATACACCCTCAGGGGGAAGGTAATCCAGCACTGACATCAAGCAGGGCATTCAGCAGGACTGGGAGGCTACAGGTTCAGCAGTAGATCTTCTGGAGGAATGGGAAGATACCCAATGATGCCAACCCTGGAGGCAGCCCTGCTAACCAAGCCCTAAGTGTCATGCCCATGCACTGTGCCAGGGCTCCTGCATGTGCACAAAAGATGCCTGGTTCAATGGGAATGCAACCTCAGACAGTAAAGATGAGATTGTTGTGGAATCTCAACATGTCCAAGCAGTAGACCAAGGTCATGAGATAGAAGGAGAGGAATTGACAGTTCAGCGGATGAGAGCCCCAGTTGATCTGGAGAGGAGATTGGAACTTGTGGCTGGGCATGTCTCATAGCAGGAGAGTAGAAATAGAGAGCTCAGTAGTTTGTCGGACATAAAGTTCCCTCCTCCTGAAGAGCTGGCACTGTTACCAGTAAGCAACAATGGTGGGAGGTTTAATTGGGAAAGAAACATGAAGAGTGCAGGTGGGCTCATTTACACAGTGCTCCCCTCCCAGGAGCAAGATACTGAAGGGCTTATGAAGAAGAAAGAGAATGATGGATGTTAGAGATGACTCAACAGTTCACTCTGGGTGAACTCAGAAGCATGTAACAATAAAGTCTTCTGGAAAAGCAGCTCTGGAGCAGTGTCTTTACTCAGGAGGAGAACCACAGCTCATCCACTGTAAACCTTGTCAACATTGTTTCCTTAGATTACTATTCAGTGGCTATTCCACTCTTTCATAGAACAGTGTGCTTTTGTTATAATTATGTGCTGTCATTCATCTCTGACTCATGGCGAATCCACGAAAGAATCCCCTTCAAAATGTCCTGTCCCCAACAGCCCAGCTCAGCTCTCGTAAACATAAGAATATGGACTACCTTGATAGAATTGATCTATTTCATAGTTGCTCTCTCTCTTTTTCTTCTGCCTTCAACTTTCCCTAGCATGATTGTCTTCTTCAATGAGCTTTGCCTTCTCATGATCTGCCCAGAGTACACCCGCTTCAGTTTGGTCATTTTGCTTCTAGGGAAAGTAATGGCTTAATTTCATCTAGGACCCACATACTGATCTTTCTGTCCAGACAGGGTATTCACATAGCTCGTCTCCAACACCATGTTTCAAATGCAAACATTCTTCCTGTCAGCTTTCTTCACTGTCCAGCTTTCAAATCCAGACCTAGTGATTGGGAATACAATACTGTGGGCTTCACCTCAGTGAAATGCCTTTACATTCATTACCTTTTCTAGTTCCTTCATTGCTGCCTTTCCCAGTCTCAACCTCATTCAAATTCCATGAATGCAGTCTTCCTTTAAATTAATTAAGACAGGGTATGCAAATTCTTTTGCAAAGGGTGCAATTCTTCTGTAATCATGATTTTTGTTTGTTTGTTTTTAATGTTAAACTTCAGTCCTGCTTCTTTACTTTCTTCTCTCACTTTCATTAGGAGTCATTTAAAGTCTTTGCTGCTTTCAGTCAATAGTATGTTATTATCTGCATGTCTTAAATTATTGATGGCTCTACCTCCCATTTTCACTTCTTCCTCTGCCCTAATCAAGTTTTCCTTATGATACAGGGAGATGAAATACGCCCTAGTCTGATGAGTTCGCCTGTAAGAAACCATTCTGTTTCTGCATATTTTGTCCTCACAATGGCTTCTTGTCCATGACACAGGTTATGCATAAGGATAATCAAGTGGGTGATTATAATTTTTCAGGGATTTCATTTTGTTGTCTTATAGTTAAGGGTTAATTTCAAGTGTTTTAAATGGCTATGTTCTTATTCTATAATCAATTGCTTTTAGATTTGTAAGATACATTGCCTGCTTTTATTGAACCTTATGGGCATGGCTTGTGCCAATGTGCCTGCCATGTCACTGTAAAAGGGGCACATGAGGCAGTTCCACGTGTGGTTTGCTTTTTACTTAAGATTTGTTCAAATCATATCCTCAGGATGCATAAGTGCTCCAACATGTCTGAGTGATGGCTATGTGAGAAAGAGAGAGAGGGGGGGGGGGGAAGGAGAGCTGCTGCCCTCATAGTCTCAACCCTTGTACCTAATGTTATTATTGAGAGCCAGTGTAGCATGGTGGTTAAAGTCTTGGACTGGGAACCTGGGAGATCCGGGTTCTAGTCCCCATGTGACTATGAAGCTTGCTGGATTACTTTGGGCCAGTCACTCACTCTTGGCCTGTTGTCGTGACACTAAAATGTGATGAAGAGGGACTAATACATGTTGGCTTCCTTGCAAGAGGGAAAAATAAATGCAAAGTAATACTGATAGACATTTCGGCATACACTGATAAAACAATGTGTTGTAGTTGCCCTATAGTTTGGAGGAAGGAGGTGGCATCTCATACTCAAGGCAACATCAATGTCACATTTTGCTGTGCTGATAACTTGAGTCTACTGGTAGTTTTGGCATAATTCCAAAATAGTTTTCCAGCTGTGCACATTTATATGCTGGGATAAATATTTGTTTGTGCGCTTGTATTTTTTCACATTGTTACAAAATGCAAAGGCAAGTTCACATTTTGCTATAGTGCTTTTATCTTTTGCTACAGTGCTTCTGTTTTGCTACAGTGCTTCCATTTGGAAACACAGTGATTTTGAAAAATATCTATTTCTGATAGACTGATGTTCACATTGCAGAAGTCTTACAAAATGTCATACTTTCAGATTCAGTCATAAATGATAGGAAAAATGTGTAAGTGTACTTGTACCCAATCAGATAGCAAGCTTATACCAAATGAAATTAACTACTTTGAAATGAAAAATGCCAGCTTTACCATAAAATACTGTCTTTCTCACCATAGTAAAAACTCCAATTAATAGCTTTTTATCTACTTTCACATCCATATTGCATTTCCAAGCCAAATTTAAAGAGTAAGCTACCAGTATTATCTACGTGCCTACCTTGAGTTACTTAAATCGTCAGAGGTCTGCTTCTTTGATGAAACTTTCCTTGCAAGATGGTGGTTTTGAGAAGGTGCTTCTCTCTTTGAAACTATAAACTTGACATTCCTTCAAAAGAGTATTACTCCAAGCCAGTGGCAACAGTGACAATTGCTCAGGCTTTTTATTTGATGCAAACACTGTTGTTACTGGCAGGAACTCCTCTGATTTGGGTCATCCCAGTATCTTTAGCTGGGGTTCTCCTGTAGAGCTGCAAATGAAACTCAGGTATACAGGACTTAGATATAAGTTCTGGGAACTTTACAGTGCCCCTTTCATCTCTTAAGATACCAGGACAGTATTTAAATATAAAACCAGTAAAATATTTTTTTAAAAAATATAATGTACATGAGATTTTTGGGTTAATGGGAAGTTTGCAATAAATCTATGAAATATAAATGTACCTAAGTTCCAGGACTAGACTAAAAATTTTATAAGTGTACTGGAGAATCAACATTCCACTTCAGTTGCGCCTGGTTCTTTGGAGGTGTTTCCTGATAGAGAAAGTATATTCATTTTGCTCCTTTTGACATCAGCTGTAGCTCAGAGGATGCTGTTCTTTTTCTCATTCTGAAAGAAGATCCCAGGTTTCATGTTCGGGTGGGGATAAAATATTATGCTTGCTTGCAGAGTAGATAGTAGCCAAGTGGTTCTCTTCTGTGTCTTCAGAAATTCCTTAAAATAGCACTATATGTATCAATTCTGCATGATTCTTTTTGGGCCTTCTACAATCCTGCAAAAATCCCTGAAAAGATATGACTGCAAGATAAATCTGGTGTCCTGTGTCTGAGGACATAAAAAATCAACCTTAAGCCCTTAAGAAAGCCCAGGGTATATGGCACAAGGCCAGAATACATTAGGCTACTATGAGGAATAAAACTATATTGTCAACATCTGGAGACTTTATCTCCATTCCATCAAGCATTTGAAGGAGATAAATGTCAGCATAAGGAACAATAGCTATTTATCTTGCCTTGCCAAACCACCTGTACTTTATTTTTTATCTTTCTAAAATGAATTGCTCTTTCCCTTCTAAATGCATGACCTGGGTAGTCATTATTGCTTGGCGGGTATGCAAACACTTTATATTATTCAGCGAGCAAAATGCTTGTTGTAACCTGGGACAGGAAGGCCTTTGCTTTCAGGGATAAAAACTGGCCATGCATATATACTAGATGCAAACACACTCTCGCACAGCTGATGTTTCCATGAAACACAGCCCTTCTCTTAAGAAGACTTGTTCTCCTATCTGTTCATGCAGTGCAAAAGATCAGATAGGACCAGGCCAGATGGTCAAAGAGTTATCTAGGTCTCCCTGTCCTTGAGATTTCCCATACCTCCTCTTCATGTATTAACTACTTTTTGGTTATAGATTGTACATACAGGTTCAGTACTTACGAGTGCATTTGCTCTGTTTGCAAGATTTGGCCAGCATTCAGAGGTCAGGGCAGGCCAGCAGGTACAATCCACCCACCCCACTCCACCCTGCACACACCTTGATCAAGTGCAATTTGTCATCTGAACAGTCTTAAGGATTTTGTTTTTATCATATATAACTAAGCGTTATTTTGACAGGACAATTTCTTCCTGTCAGTCCCTTGTGCTTTGACTTTGTGGCATGAAAGTCTTCTTAACCTGCTTGATGTCTGTGTTAATATGATCACAGCAAGCTTCTGCTGTACTAGTCTGAGCAAATAGTGTTTTAAAACAAGAAATGGCTCGTTAAAACGGACAGAGAGGAAGAAGCATAATGACCCGTCTTATTTGTTTTTTAAAGGTATTATTCCATAGTCCAAGGAACCTGTTTATATTTCGTGTCAGGGAGCCTCTCCTAGACTATAAAGTACTTCTAGGATCAATCAAGGGCACAGCCTGGGCATTGCAATTATGATAATTGGTAGCAGTATGCAGTTAATGACTTGGAAAGGAACCAGTTGGGTAAGGAGCTTGAGCAAAGCAGGGTGCACAGGGAAGTCAGCACATAATGTGCACCAAAAGGACAGCCATTTCTGTACTTAGGTCTGCTTGCATTAAACAAATAAATGACCAGAAACAATACAGCATTATCTTTGCACTCTGCTCTTTTCCAATAGGAAAAATACTGTCAGATTTTAAATTACTTTTGTACTGCAAACACTTGCCTTTAAATGCTGGGTTACTTTGTTTCTCAGAACAGTAGAATCCTGTGCTCAAAGACTTCAGAAAAACAGTTAGAAAACAGTAATTATGCAGTTGTAATTTATCATTTTTTTAAAAAACAACTTTTTCCTTTTGCTCTGAAAGGAGGGCTCAAATTATTTTAAAGAAATCAAACTTGGTGAGATGTTCTTCTCCTTTGTCTTCAAATATAATGTTTGGGTTTTTAAAGGACTTGGACAGATTGATCATCCTTGACAGGAAAAGAAAGGTCATCACATAACTGAAGTTCATGGGAACTAGTCCTTAACATGCCTTGAGAGGAACCTAACCCTCTTCAATTGGAGGAAAATGATTCAACATTCTTACTTGTAAAACCAACTGCATCTGAGGGGTTTAAGGAATCTCTGGGTTGGATATGATCAAAGTTGTTGAATTGGCGTGCAAAGTGTTCAAGCCTCTTTTTCTGAGTAGATCGATAAAAAAGTACTACAGAAATGGTGCATAAAGATGATTTATTTCTCAGCCTTTGCTAGCTTTCTGAAAAAGGCTGCAATTGAACTTCACACTTTTCACTGAATTGCTTTGCCTCATTCTCAGTAAGCATAAAAAGATGTTTGATGGATGGTCACTGTGATCTTGAGGAAATAACCCGTTTCTTCATCAGAGAAGCTCAGGTTTAAAAAAGAAATTGGGAGATTTCAAGGCCTGCTGTCAGTTTCTCTTTACCTTCAATGGATTTTTTTCTCATCTCCAATAAGGACATTGTGTGATTGTATGTGTACCATCCCCTGTCACAAGCCTGAGCACAATGTTTGGAAGTATTCCAATCTGTGTTCAGTGAGGTTTACTCCAAGGTAAGAGTGCATAAGATTGCAGCCTCGCATTTCTCCTTTATTTTCATTAGTATTTTTCTCCTGCAAGGCACAACAAAAGAATGTTACTCATAGCAACAAGGGCTTTCATATTTTTATAATAACTTGCTTCCATTTAAAGAGCAGATCTATATGTTTACATTTCTACACATAATTACTGGTGCTATGTAGAAAGCCAATACTTTGTTCAATTAAGGAACAACAGACAAGTTACAATGCAAGGACTATTGTTCCATTTGATACGGAGATGGGGGCAATACAGATTATTGGAGATTGGTCTAAGAAATGAATTAAAGGAAATATTTGAAACTCTTTGACCTATATTCACCCAGCTCTAAACAATAAATAAAGCACTGGAGACATCCTGACTGTAATTGGCAAGGCCAGAGGGTTCACAATTCCTTCCAAAGGGACAATGTTGTCTGTGTTTTGCAAAATGTGAGGACAAATAGGAGAGATTCAGTAGCTTGGCTGCAGATTTCAAAGTGGGTATGAGGAGAGGGAGGAACACAATGAAGAAAGATGTCTTTCCTGATAAGCATTTTTTTTTCTTTTTTCAAATTAGGAACTCTGTTTTGTAGCAATCTCTAGATGTTGTGTTGAACCCCCTTTTTAACAAATGTTTGGCTGTTCAGGAAGAACAATTAAGAGCTTTACAGCCTAATGATTTCACTCCCTTTGCCTGCTAGCAGAGACATGTGCTGCGTCTAGTATACTCCTATCCGAAGCAAGTGGATCAAAAGTCTTCAGCACTGGCCTCCTTTTGTGGAAAACCCTGTTGAAACCTTTGATCATGCAGTGTCACTCAGTGTTTTACTACAGCTAAAGGGCGGTTGGATGCAATGGATGATTTCACCCACTTTACACTTCATCTTGGCCTTCAGGATGACTGTTGTTGCCTGGTAGAGGAAAGAGATCATCTTCCAACACCAGACCTTAAGGAAGAAGTTTCCTCGTGTGCCATGGTCTCAAGCCTGCACTCAGTCATACGCTGTGCTACCTCTGTGCAGCAGGGACATAACATTAGGTTGTAGAACTCAGAAAGATAAACACAGAAAGTCCCTACATAATCATAGAGTAGATCTCTTGAACCTGATGGAACTTGTTTATCATGTGTCTGAATAAGTCTAAATTCAACCCAGTGTGCATATTAGTAGAATGCAGTAACTTTTAGTTCTGCCACAACCTGTATATTATATCTTAGATGAGAGATTGTAATTGGTATATACATTTTCATATACCCAGTTCAAAAAAAGTAATGGCTACCTTTCTGGAGAAAGGTCTGCTTGTGTATTAATTTTCTTTTTGAATTTTTCTTAAAGTTCATAGATACCTGCATTCCCCTGAAGCACATCCCTCTGTTTTAGGAATTGTCACATGGTCCATGAAAAACAGATCTTAACAGCCATCATGATTTGGGAAAAGACTTCAACTCTACTAAGAAAAGAGCAAACCTTCCCTGTCAGTTCCTTGGTGGGTTATATGCTTTCTTGGGGAAAGTGTCATATGCCCAAATCAGCCTTTACGGAGCCCAAATGTGCTTGCCTACCTTTTCTATACTATTATTCCAGGCCATCAAGAATGACCATTTATAACATTCTTTATCTAGTTACCCTTTTCTGACTAGATAACTGGAATAATGTCAAGCTAACTAGCTATGAGGAGACTTTTGTTCTCCAAGTGCCGGGGAGGGTGCTGTCAGGACCTCTCCTGGCACCCTTCCTGCCACAACAGGACCCTGACTCAGCTTCCATCCCTGACCACCACTGGCTAGTTATTAATGAAAATTCAGCCACATAAGAACAATCAATCTAACAAATTTAAGTCTACCTCTAAAGCATGGGTGAGCAACATGTGACCTACAGACCTCATGCAGTTCTTAGAGGCCATCTTTGCAGCTGACCATAAGGTGTTCTATCCCCCAGTTGCCCTTCACAGGCCACAACCTCTGCTCCACAGAGCAAGCAAGGGAAGGTCCCTCTGCATACATTGTATGCTTATGAGACACACATTGAGCAGCTTATGTGTGAAAAAAGAACCAGGCTGATTCTAGGGCAGTGCAGGCACTCCTGCTGCCTGAAGCAAGAGACAGCTTGTACCTCCACTGCATGCTCTCTCTCTTGCTGCCCCTGAGAACCCTCTCTCTTATGATGTGCACCCTTTCCCTAACCCTTTACCTCCGCTGCTGCATGAAACAGCCATACGAGCTTGTGAGATCTGACAGTTCTCATGCAATGTACCTAGCTAAGCTTCTGCGGAAACTTGCAAGACCCCTTCTTCCAGTTGGGTGGCTGTTGCTGAGAACAGCTGGTGACTGCACCAGTCAGACCCCCTGCTGTGGCAAATGCCATGCTAGGAGAGTGAGCAGTAGTGGCTTTCATGAGCATCCTTTGGAGGTGCTGGCAGAAAGTCATCCTGGACAGAGAGGAAGGCAACTGGCTCACTTTGCCAGTCTCCTGGCTGTGCCGACTGATGCATACACAGGAGCCTGCATAATGATAGGGCTGGGTTCGCCTGATTCTGCTTAGAAAAATGCTTCTTTCCAGCAGAACATGGGATTGATTTTCCCCTTATGTCCTGATTCTAAGCAGAATCAGCTCTCCACCGGCCCCTGAACAGCTTGCAAGAGCAGATTCTGCTGAGAAATGGGTGCATGAAGATGATCTAACATAGGCTGATAGTGATGAATAAGTCTTCCAGCAAGTCAGAACATGGCATATGAATGGATTGAATTTTTAAACTAGGGAGTTTACAGGAAGTAAAGAGGGAGGTAAAACCTGTTATAACAGCTGCAATAATATGTAACAGAACTACCCTCTTTCGTGCAACATGCAGATTTATTTATTTCTATACATGCAGTTCAGATATATTGTTTATATGTATATCTATTTGCATTAAACATTTACACATCAGTAATTTTCCCTTGCAAATGTCTGGACTGAAGCCTGCTTGCCTCCAATTTTCTTCCGTAAAATATCCAGGAGGTTGGACTTGGCACTTGATACACACTTTTAGGAGTGGCTGGTGTGAGTGACACATGGTAACTTGAGCTGAACATTTTCAAATAGGAATAATGCTGGGGGATGTGTATCCTTTTCATGTTTCCTTATTACATGTTTTGCAAGCATTCGGTCAAGCGAGGCATACTTAACATTTGAATCACAAAATAAAATGCCACCACCCATTTGCAATGGAGCCTTTTTATGTCAGGAAGTTCTCGGCAGACTCCATTCATAATTCTCTTCTAACAGTAAAATGACCCCTTTCTAAGAAGGAAAAGATACGTTGCATCCTCTCTTCAATATGGATCATTTTACAAGTAAAGCTGTGTTTTGGAAGGAAGTGGTAAGTAAAATGGATGCTGAATGAAAGAGGGTTTTTTTCTCTAGCAAGATTTAGAAATTTTAAATCCAACTGCTTATTCAAATTCAAAGGCTCCAGGGTATTTTTAAACAGCCTTATCAATCTTTCTATGTATTAATACTGAAAATTAACTGTTCTTTCTGGTTTCAGTTCCAGGACAAAACTGTAACTAAATTTTCTATTGGTTCTGAAACACCAACCAGAAATTACTTTTAAAGTGGCATTATGATCACGGTTAAAAATGGATTGTAACCATTAAAGAAATGGATTCTGTGTCATAATTCAAAAACTTGATGTGTCTATATCTGTGTTGAATTGACATGTTTACTTTAGTTTTCAGTGACCTGAATGAAACTGGTGAAGACAATAGTTACAGAAAATATTTCTCAAGGAAATATATACTTTCTTTGAAAATATATTTTCTTAATTACCTGTTATGAATTACCTTCTTAATTACCTATTTCTAGCATTTGAAGTCTGTTACTAGCATTAATGATACAATTCTAATTGAAGCAAGATGATAGACAAAAGGATTTTCTACCCTAGAAAGCAAAAGAGAGAAAATGGGTCATAAAGTGAAACAGGTGATCTACAGTATGGATAACCTATATTATTTCAGTTTAAGAAAAAAGAAGTAGTATAATTGACCAGAGTTGCAGTGAGAAGAGGAGATTGGCAAAAGTTGAGTACTCTTATCTATGCAAGTCAAAGCACTTTCAGCTAAAGCATAGATACCCATGGATAGAACCCATAATTCTAACTATTTTAGATGGTGAGAATACGGCACCTGAAAGAAAACAGGATTGCAGTGGCTTCTGGCTAAGAAAAAGGACATAAGCCCCAAGATAATATAGTTGCCAAGTTTATTCATGCAGAACTACATAGAAACTATACAGAAAGACTTTCAGAAGTAGATGCTTACTGATGCTCCAGCATTAGTTGTATGTAACCACATCAGCCTTCCCCAGTCTAGTGCCTTCAAGATGTCTTTGCCTGCAACTCCATTAGGCCTGGCCCATATGCCCACTGGTCAGAAATCTTGCTTTTATAGTCAACCATTTGGAGGGCAGCAGATTAGGAAAGGCTGAATTACTAGGTGCTTAATTCCTGTTAACAAGCTCACTGGGTGACTCTGAGCCAATTGCTGTCTCTCAGTCTCATCCACCTCACAGAGTTGTTGTGAGGATAAAATGGAGAAAAGGAAGACCATGCATTTCTAGAAAAAGGAAAAGGGTAGTACGTATATTTACATGATAAACAAAATAATTACTTTGTATGGAAGGACACTGATTGAAAACAGCTAGATATTAAAATAATTTCCTAAATAGCCCCTTTTAAAGAATGTAGTCAGACTCGTCTGCCTTCCTCCTGCAAATTCCCCTATGATTTCAAATATAGGAGTCCTAATAATCATTGTTTCATTTAAGCATGGCACTTCCAAATGAAAATAAAATACACAATTTGGTTAAACACATGCTGCGTGCTAAGTCATAGTATTTTGGTAGAAGTATGAAGTTGATGATGCAGCACACTTCGCCGAGTGCTCTTCCTTCCCTGGACTGTATAATCTCTATCGGGGGTATAATAAACCCTCAGGGAGAGCACATATGCTAGCCCCCCCTCCTCTGTTGTTGCATGTGTCACCCACTCTATGTGGATAGAAACTTCATGAATTGGAGAGCTTCCTCTATCCACGGAGACCCTCAGCATAATCCAGAATCCTGGAATGAGTAGATTTTTTTTCTGTTTTAATCCCCACTGAGGGGCAGGTTGAATTTTAGTGAGGGGAGGAGCAAGTGTCAGGGATAGTTTAAAACCCGCCAGAGTACCATGTTTGAAGAGTAAAAGATGCTATCAGCTATCATAGTAATGCTGATAGTGTCTCTCATTTTTCAAACATTCAGGTAATGGAAGTGGGTGTCCATTCATAGTCAACTGCTACTACGATGATTCCACTTTCCCTGATCCCAATTCTAATCATAATGATAACATAGTTCTAATCATAATAATGAAAGCTGTGCAGATGTTCACATGGGTGGCTGATCCTGGTGTTCATGTTCAGTAATAATTTAGAAGGGGTTTTGTGTATGAAGGGCTTGCTGTGGATTGACTTGATACAAACTTGGCTCATGATGCTGGTGCAGCAGGCATTGTAGTGGCTTCAGAAGTGCACACTGAGATTATTTATCCATAGAATGCTTCCATTATCAATAAAGCACATGAAACCATTCTTTTGTGAAAAACTGGGCTCACCAAATTATGTTCCTTGGCCTGAGGATGGAAATTCTGTTCTTACTGCTTTACCAATGTGTTGGACTACAAATCCCATCTGACTGGGCATGATGGGAGTTGTAGCCCAGCATGTCAGGAAAGCACCATGTTGAAAAAGTCAGTAAATGTCTCTTTAGTAAGTAGATCTTTAAATGTTTTGGACTGCAGCTCCCAGAAGCTCCTTCTAGCAGGTCAGTGGTCAGGAGTGCTAGGAGCTGAACTACAAGACAACTGGAGATCTGCCTCCTGCCCTTTCCACTGTAGGTAGCTTGAGTGGTTCAATAAGTCATTAATTCATA
This sequence comes from Varanus komodoensis, assembly GCF_004798865.1. Classification (NCBI taxonomy): domain Eukaryota; kingdom Metazoa; phylum Chordata; class Lepidosauria; order Squamata; family Varanidae; genus Varanus; species Varanus komodoensis. Next base: position 39,860,823 of record NW_025335268.1, on the reverse strand, counting down.
ACATAATTTTCAATCTGTGCTTGACACCTTTCGGGTTTGATTAGGGCTCCGAATGAGGTTTCTCATTGTGGACTGACTGATGAAGTCTTAATTGCCTCCATTCTCTTTGAAACAACTTGCCCCTCACACCTGGCAAAGATAATTTTCTGCACATTGTTTCTGTGGTCTCACAGTGCTCCAGAAAATTGCTCATCAGGATGAATTCACTGCCTGCATGTAAAACTGGTGTCAAAATTATCTGTCTGTTCCTTATCCCATAATTCTGCTGCATTCCTGTTTTCCATTGCATACAAGGGAACAGTTTATGCTTTGTTATCATAGCTGACCCCACTGGTGGTACTTTAATGCAATTCAGGAAAACACCCGGTGAAAATTTGTGGAATATCTAGCCAGCAGTGGCAAGCTGACTGTTGCATGGATAGTACAAAGGGCACAACCCTCTTCTCCTTTAATTATCTTGGGTAGTAAATTACAGGCAATCATATCAGATGTACCCATTAAGTATGCATTACAGAATTAATTTTCCATCTAAAGGTCTCTTTGCATTTAGGAAGAGAGTTTTAAGCAAGAACTGGAAATAGAAACGGTGCTTTGTTGTTCAACATTTGTTCTATTTTTCAGTCTAAGCTAGAGTGTTGGCTGGTCTGTCTTTTGAGATGCCTTTTTCATCAGACAATCCAAGGTATAAATGTTTTTCTAAGTTCCTGTTTTGCAGGTTAAGTGATTCATTTGCACTACAGGGCATAAACTGTTATATGCATGATGTTTTTAGAATTTTGGTCTAGGAATGGATCCATCTGTCAGTTTCAGTTTTTTTCAAGTCCTATTCAGGAATAATTAAACTGGTATTACCATGTGAGCAGAAATGGAAGCTCACACACATATGCAGTTGTGAATAAAAGTGCTTCCCCAGTTCTGGCCTTTATGATGTACATGAGGGTCCACCTTTCTGAAGAGTTATATGGTAACATGACATCAGGAGGCAGAGCTACTCAGCATGGCTCACTCATATGCTTGTGGTGAATAATACCAATTTTAATAACATCTGAATAGGGAATGTGTTCTCATTGATGACTATAGCAGAATTCCATGAGACTATGAAACTCTTTCCCTGCAGGTGACTGTAAGTGAACCTGGAACTCACAGATCCATTTTGCTGGTTTGTATCAGTACAACTTGAAGGCATGGTTTTGGGATCAATTGCTTCGAGCATCTGATGCTTCTTAATTGGTCCACCTCTTAACCTGCTGCCATACACTTGGATTAATGACATAATCTATTCCCATCCGTATCAGTAAAATTTCCTACAAATTTGAAACTGTCTGATTCTCAGCAATTCTCTGGCTTATCTCTGAATCCACTGACCTTAATGTTTTGGCTGTGCGTTTTGTCTGAATCAGAAACTCTATCCACAAGCTTTGAAGCCTCATTTGTAGGAGGAGTGGGCCCAATCCTTACACTGCCTCCCTCTGATGGAAATCATAAGCCAAATATGAGAGGTGTCTCATCCCTGCTCTACAGCAATTTCTATATGTATACCAGCTCGGCAACCATCTCGGTTGTAGAACTACCTCCTGTTTCACCATTTCTTTTGGGTATCTATCAGTGAGTTCTGACCCATGTTCACTAGCTCTTACCTCTTACCTTAGGGACCTGTTTTCCTATACAATAAGATCTGGTGGCAGGCCCTTCTCAATGGTTCATTAGCTGCCTCTCTCATTGTGTTTCACCAGGCAGTCAAAATAAAACTTTTTTTTTTTTTGGCAGGCTTTTTCCTTACTGGATAGATCATTCAGTAGTCTCTGCCTAATGCTTTTGTTTTATATGCCGAACCTGTCCCTGTTTTCTTTTGTTATCATTTTATGAAGTGTCATTTTATAATTGATTCTTATTTGTGTTAGCTGTCCTGAGAGCTGCACAAGTATTAGAAAGGGTGTGTGCACACGTGTGTGCACATATATATAACACAAGCTACAAATATAAACCTGTACCCTTGCAAGCTCTTTTAACATGCTCCCTTTTACCAATTTTTCCCAATGTGGCTGCCTAAGATTATTTGAAACACAATTCTATTCATATCTACTTAGATAATTCCCACTGAGTTTAGTTGGGCTTACTATCAGTTAAATGGTCATTACAGTCTTCAGAATTAATTCTGACTACAATTATGATGGGATCTAATTTGAAATGTTAAAGATACCTCTTTGAAAACCAGACTTCTAATGTTATAAGTAACTTCTTATGAGTATCTAAATACATTCCTTTCATACAACTGCCTCACTGAGAAGCAGGCAATAATTTTAAAATTAGGTTGAAGGCTGTACACTTCCCTGGAGAAAAGTCAATATAGTGATCTGTTTATCCTCTGCAATAATAATATTTGTCCATGTGAGAATATGTATGGGGGCTTCTTGCCATACCATATGGCTTATTACCATTCTCAGATCCAAACAGTAACAGCTGCTGCAGTTATGTGAGATGAGGTTTTTTGTTTTTGTGTTTTTTTTCCAAATTGGAGATATGCAAGACTACTGGATGATGGAGCTGCTGTCTAAAGATTTATTCTGAACAGCACAATTGTCAGCTGACATTCTGTCCATAATTTTCTTCTCTGGAGCCTATTTATTCTGTCGTGCATTTTAGATACTGAAGTAAATACCGAAAAGCTTGTGAGGAAAACAAGGCACTGATTGAATATTTATGGAGAAAATAAGTACTACTGCAGTCAAGAAAAATGTTACATTAACTAGATAGGCTACAATCCTATACACAATTAGCAGGGAGTAAACCACAACAAACACAGTGGAACTTACTTCCAAGTCAGTATGCAAGGGATTGTGCTGGTGGTTGGCTTGCAGCCTGTTCTTATGCAGATTTACTTTGAAATATGCTGTATTGCAGGGCTAGGAAACCTCAAGCTAAGGGAACAAATCCAGCTCTCTTGGGATCCCATTTGGTCCTTGAATGTTCCCTAAATGACTGTGAACCCTTCACTCTGCCCAATTCCTTTCCATTTACTTGGTAGTTTCCCAGCTTTCCCTCAGTTCTTAAAGGCAGAAATGGAAACTGACACTTTTGTTTATCCTTTGAGATCTTGTGAGATCTTAAGTGAATTAGGTTATGTTTTGGGTGTTAGTATTGACTGTTCAGCAACTATGGTATGGTACCTGAAACAGCCAGACCTGATACCAGGTAACTCATCAGTATGATTATGAAAATGCACCTCTGGTGCTAACAGTGTTCATATGAATGCTCACAGTGATCTTATTAAGATCCACTATCATAAAACACTTGAAGGCGTGACTTTAAAATCTGGAGAGTGTTTCTCATAATAATGCAATTAATTCTATTCCACAAGAATCCCTGGATGTAGAATTTTCTAAATTTAAGTTTTCAAAAATATCCCCAGCCATACAAGCAGTAAGTTTCATTTTGCCAGGTGGGAAAAATAAGTTTCAAAATCATTTATATTTTATGTCATATGTAGGAGTTGAGATTGATATAGTTGATGATTGGAATGTCAGGCTAGGACTTGGGAATCCTTATTCCAGCCATGAAGAAAGCCAGGTTGCCGGGAGCCAGTGACTCCCTGTCAGATTTGCATAAATAACAGGTTACAGATTTGCATACATAATGTTAAAAGGTTTACCTTGAAGGGTGAAGTATCTATCACACCTAAGGTGTTTGGAGGAATGGCAGTATTTAATAGCAAAATTAATAATTACTTATCAACAGTATAGCCATCTCTTCTCTCTCAATTTATGCCATCAGTGAGTTCCAATTTGAAGTCACTTAAGAAGTACTGTTGGTTGTTCCTTACAGGTTTATTTGGGCATTTCAGTAAATACCTGTATTCTAGTAGCACACATTTGAATGAAGTGATTTATCAATGCTACTCCTCCAGGGAGCATCTTCATGGCATTAAAAAAGGAACAATTGTACACCTAGCCCTTAAATCCAAACTCCTTATTGGAAGTGGCATTTAAGCCTCTGTCATTTAGGTCCTCTGAGAATTTGCTGGGGCCATTTTTCTCACATTTGCTGTTGCTCAGACATCTGCACTTTCCTTGTGGGTTGGAAAATTGAAACACTGCTTTTATTAGGACTTATCTCATTGAAACACATTTAAAAGAGGATGGCTTGATTGTAAGGAACATTCTCTGAGAGCAAATATGTATTTGTTTTTCAGTGTTTGCTACTTTTTGGCAAGTGAAATAGATTTGTTAAAGGAGGGGGGTACCACTGCATTACAGTCCAAAGAGTCTAGTATAAGGATCTCAGCACCTTATTTGAAAGGGCATCTTTTATTAGATGTGAAGGGGCAAGCTTTTTCCTGAGGCAGTGGTAAGGCTCTGGTTTAACTTGGGTGGCCTTGAGCAAAATATTAAATCTCAGAATAGGACCTAAATCACAAATCAGCCTTAGAATAGTTCAGAATTTAGGAACACACACAGTAAATAAATAAAATACACATTCTGTTGTCTATGAATCTTTCCCAGAACAAAAGCATATCATGCAAGCCACAGTGTATAATAAGTGATCTTGTTAATTTAAGCTAGATTTTCTTCAGAGGGAAAAAATACAGCTCGTTCCTTCACACTTTGGAAAGTCTCTGAGAGATGTCTCATTCACTACTTACATATATTTTAATTATTTTTCAGTTGTACTCTGGTGATAACCATGTAGCAGATGTAAAGATTCTAAAGATTTTCTTTAACATCTATTTTGTATGTGAATTCATAGTCAAAATGAAATTTTTCCAGTCCTTATTTTCTTGAGTTCAGTACATAGTGATAAATTGCTCTCAGTTGCGCTTAAGAGTCAATAAAATGATTGAAGATGATGAATTCAGAAAAGATGTTCATTATTAATCCAACCAGAAGATAATTTAAGTTTCAGAAAATCAGGAACCTGATCAATCATTCTTTAAGAGATTGTCCTTGTGGCACAACTTTCCAACTCAAAAGCAAGTGCCATCACTTGTCTTGGGAAAGAACTGATAGAACTGTGCCAAGATTGGGAAGTCATTTATAGATGTGTCCTTGCTGCCAAACAGTGGAATGGATCTGTACAGACTTACACTGAAATAAATGAAAAAAGTTAGGTATGACCTACATTAAGTTTTCAACAGGTTTATTCTAAGCACAACTAAGTCTACATCCAACCCAGTGTTTTTTATTCAGCTAAACAGAATTAATAGGTTAAAATTTTGGTAAGCAATCTGTCACTACTATTCATAATAAACTAACACTAATAAGGAAAGTTAGGATATTGAGAACAGGGCCATCCTGCAGGTTGAATTGACTTCCTTCAGCTGACTCCTGGGGTGAGGAGTAATAAATGACATTTGCAAAAAATGTGTTTGGTAGCAAGTGCTGCCCTTAAGGTGGTTGTGAGGCTTTTGAGTTCCACTTCAAACAACAAAATATTTTAATCTAGTCCAGTCCCTTCTCTTTCTCACCCTCATGTTTGCTGCCACGCAGTTTGCTCTCTGTTAATTAAGTTAATTTCTCTCTCTTGTAAATCTGCCTTCAAATACCATGTCTAATTTAAAAGAAAAAGAAATCCTGGACACCCCCCATTCTGGAGGTTATTTGTTCTTTTCCATCATATTTTCAGTAGTTCTTTATCAAATCTCTCCATCACTTTCTGTTGTTTGTTGAACTTCTTAGAAACCTGCATATTCTCGCTTTTCTTAACAGCCTGAACTTCATATTCTGTTTTATCGTATGTTTATTGCACTGTTTTACTGTATGTTATTTTATATAAAATAATCCACTTGTAGAGTCTTCAGGCTATTTACAGCAGAATATAAGTTGAATACACCACCACCACCACCACCACCACCCCTGCCTGTGCAGCTGGCCTCACTGTTTGGCTCAGGGTCCAAGGCTGTGGAAATAGTTCCCATAGTTCCATAACAAAAACTAAGAGAGAGTGAAATGGCTTACAACACGCTTATGTTTTGTTCTTGTAGTGTCTGTCATTAGGTTTTGAACAAGAGCAGATCCAACTCAGATCTAGTGAGAATTTGTAATGGGGGAATACTGGGCATGTGCAATGTTGGTGCACACTCAGAATATTTCTCCAGATCAGCAGAACTTGCTAGAAGGCCACTGCAGGGAAAGTAGTGCATGCAGTGCTCTCTCATTCCCCACATTGGCTATATTTTGGGTATCCTGATGCTGTGCATAATGCAGTTTCCTTATCAAAGCCCTTAATCAAGCCAGGAAGCTCACACAGAAACATTGCTCCAGAGAGCAGCAGCAGAATCAGCAATAGCAGAAAACAGCATGGAAGCTAATAGAGGAAAAGGGCAGGGGCCAGCTCAGCGATATCTTCTGTAGTGCTGGTAAGTTGGGTGCTTGTGAGTTTCCATGTAATGGTGTTTGAGTGTGTGTGTAGCTACGTGAATATGGGAAGTATTTGTGTCAGTGATGCTTTTCTATCTGGGTGACTGATGTGTGTGAGATCAGCCCATCATACCCACATCAGTCACCGGAAGAAAACAGGTTTCAGGGTGGGAAGATTTTGGAGGGGATTACTATAAGGTTTTTAATAGGATTCGTTAGAAAGGGGCTGGCAATTTTTGTTATGTCGTCATAGTCATCTTACTCCAGTGCATGAAGATTTGCTCTCAGTAGTCTATGCTTTCTCCTGAGTAATCCCATTCTTTTTACTGCTCAGGAGAATGGCAAAAACTGGACTTTTATTTGGTCCTGTACCTGGTCACTACTTCTCAGTAGAGATACAGAATGATGTCTCAAGCCGTAATTTGTGGTGGACATGCAAAGTATTGAACTGTGGATGGTCTCAGATTTCACTGCTGATTTCCAAATATGGTTTTGTTTGTTCTCCTGTATGACTCTGAAGATATCTTTATGATTATGATAATTTCATTCCCTGCACACTAGGCTTTGCAGGCATGCTCTCTCAGTGTTTCCCTTTGCAATAGGTTGCAATGTATTCTTTTACTTAAAACCACTTACTTAAAACCATCGCTCCCAGGTGTAGTGTATGGAGATGGGGGAGGTAATTACTAATTACCTTTAAGATGCAACCTGAACAGTCCTAGTGCAGTGAAACACTGCAAGGCATGATGCCACAGGAACTACACTTGGGTGTTGCAAAAAGAAAAAAAGAAGGCGTTGGCAATCCAATCTTAGTTGAAGCACTTGGTTTGTGGTGTGATAGTTGGCAGCAGACATAGGGGTTACATGTTTTTGCCATTTTGCTAGATCACGGTAGTGTGTGTGAGTCCAATTTACTAATTGGAGAAACTAATACAGTTCATCCAATTAGTAAATTAATAGATTATGCAGAAAATAACCAGAAAAGTTATGTCCATATGCTAGTCTCCTGTGTCTCTATGAATTTGCTCTCAGGAATATTCAACAAAAATCCTTTGTTATTATTATTATTACTACTACCTCCATGAGGTTATTTTTCACCAAGTATCATATGTTAAATTGATTATGTACTGTATAATTTGAAAAGAATGTACTCTCAATTGAATTTATACAGTCTGTCTAAGAACCAACTCTAAGAACCAACTCACCACAGCCCAAGTATTTCAGATTGTAATGAGTCAACTGCAGCTTCATAGAACTAGTAATTTCAACCCTCTTGGCCAAAGGGACAGGCAAAAACATGCAATTTACAGCAATTATAATCAGAGAAGAATGTGTAGTGGTAATGGTAGGCAGGGAAAAAAGTCAAGAATTTAAATCAGCATCTGCTACTTCTTCTGTTCTACTCAAGTATGATTTTGATGGTCTCCATTACAATGAGTTATTACTAATTCAAGACAATGCTGCACAAGAACAGTTTAACATCATATAGAATAGAATATATGTTGGTCTGTCTGCCTACACATACACAAACACATATGGACCTGGTTCACATGTAACAACCACCAGAGTACAGTCAAGTATGGGTTGTTGTTGAACTGTGGGTTGTTGTTGAACTGTGAATTGTTGTTACGTGCAAATCCTGCAC